>NW_010228725.1:0-45349 GCF_000690775.1 Eurypyga helias
AAACCCCACCAAATCCCCCCCCCCAAAATAGGACAAGAATATCAGGCTGTGTACAAGGAAAGAAAAAGAAAGTTTCAGTTCTACAGCATGAAGCTTAGGTGTATTGTTCCTTCTCAGTATAGGAAGCAACATATTGATACTTCTGGACAGTCTCTGGAGGTCCTTTCTGACCCCAACAAGTCTGTGATTTGGTGTGATTCTGTGTGAGCATACAAACCGTGCCTTTCATGTACGCTCAACAGAACTTCATCTTAGTGACTTGCAATCATTTTAGGATTTGCTTTCAAGATAATGATGCTGATTTTTCATCTATAAATTTATTACTCTTGGAAATTGTATGTATTTCTTAGGGTATTACTTTGCTCAAGGTTTGATTGGTTTACCTGTATTTTCAGTATTTCAGATGTGAAAATAATGAATACAAAAATTCTTAATGCTTTAATGCTTCTGTGGATATATAGTAAGCATTTTCTAATACCTGCTGTAGACACAGGGAGAAACTGGAAAACTAAAGATAATAAAAAGAAATTAATGTAGTTCCACTAGCTTAAAGGAACAAATGGAAAATTGTACCTTATTGACTTTTCCTCCTGAAACTGGCATACACCGATTACTGTTCGAAGAGGAGCAGGTGGGCATTTAAAACTCAAAAGACAGAATACAAAGCATAATCTGGTTAGTTTTAATGCCAATATCATAAGGTCAGTGTCAGGTATTTTTGCTGTCTGACTGATGACTTTTGGTCTCCTAAAGCTGGCAATACTCCAGGTGGTTTCTGAGTCACGGCAGGCCCACCCACAGATGTTTCATTAAAGAACCAGGATATTAATAGTGTCCCAGTAACACCACATCAGCTTCTCTGAACTGGCTCCCTCACAAGGCTGTGAAGCAGACCCCGCCACTTGCACACCAGCTGGCTCTGGTCCTGCTAGTCTCTGCCCATCTGCTTTTTGCCATGTGCTGACCACTATGTTTGCTTATTTTTCATTTCTAGACCAGTGGCCAAGGTGGCTTTTATAAGCAGGTTTAACATTGCTATAGACCAAATAATACTCTGATCTTTACACATACAAATAGAATTTTGTACATCACAAATACAAATAGAGATTAATACCATACTGGTGAAAACAAATAGGGTCCGTATTACAACCAAAATACCATCTAAAGATTTTCCTGCTGTGAGACAGAACCACAAAAATAAACGTTAATCCTACAAAATTTGGACTCTGCGGGACCCAGAATTATGAAATTAGTGTAATTATATCCCAAACATACTTAGAGTAAATCTCTCTAACCATGCAATTAGAACTTGAACTGATCCAATTATGTGATGTAATGGTGTAGAGTAATTATGCATAATGACACAATTATAATTTGTGATTATATTGTAAAAATCCTTCTGAAACTTTCAGAAAGAATATTGGGCACAAACTGTCACTCTTCTTTTTAAAATGAAAAAACCCTCATCTATTTCAGACATCAATTCCAAAATGTTTATGCCATGTTGCAAGTAAATGATATATTAGTTTAAAATAAATACAGAAAAAGATGGATGAGTCAGATTTAGTTGCTTAAAAATGGTTTCTAGGGACAGGGAGAGGTAAATGTAGCATTCACTGCAACAATGTCTACAGCTATTTAAAGTGCATGTTTTAAAAAAGATATGAAAGGAAACTTTTATCATGTCTGTTAGAATTTCTGTCCTAGTATTCTGTCCTGACACTTTTTGTCACAGTACCTCAGCACCCTTCCTAGTAGTTATTGAGAGTATCTCTGTAAAGCAGTCTTATATAAAAAACAGATAGCAACAAAAGTTTAAGAATTTATATAAAAATGTTTTTCTAGCAGGATAACATTTTAGGGTAGGTGGGTAGTTTACTGTAATTTTTCAAAGCATATTTTCTTCATCTTAGAGCGAACAATACACTGCTACTACAGAGATGTTGCAGGTGGAATAGCTAGCTCTCTGGAGATATCTGCCAATCTTTTATTGCTTCAGTGTGACTGAAGTTGCAGTTATTCATTGAAAAGATGATCTATCTTTCCAGTGTAAACCATGGAAGCGAAGCCAAGTGGCTCATAATACCATGTCATTGAGCATATGCAGGCCTGGAAAATACCAAGGACAGATCCAGGTATACACCTAATACTGAGAAGCATCCCAAAGTAATTTCAGACTACCTTTGGAGGCATTCCTATGGCTTACTCTTACATATTTTCAAATTATGGAAGGGAAGACAATGACCACTACCCTTCCTATGAATGAACTCCATATCTCTTATCCCTTACTATTTGCAAGGAATGGATTATAATCCCAAACCAGCAAAATCTTACAACTCTTGTTTCCTAATACAGCTGAGCTGTTTGAAATGCTTCTTCAAAAACTGTTCTAAATTATCATTCAACAGGACATTTGCAAACAGTAGGAAAATTTGATTCTAAAAATACTTCTAAGATGACATTTGACACTAGGGATGACATTAATCTGACTAAATTGTGGACATCTACTTTGAGTTAATTGTATAGGCATCCCACTATTATTATGGTAGATTAGTCATTATAGTCAATTCTTATCTCAATGAAGTAGATTTTTAAAAGAACCCGAATGAATCAGACTAGAAATGCCTGTTGTCTGTTTTTAAAGAATTACTAATTTTACTCTGTCCAGTCAGAATGGGATTTCTTTCTTTTTGGACAGTGATATTAAGAAAACTACTGATAAATTTATTATATATCTTGTATTTATCACTAGAAAAGTGTATATCAGCGTTTACAGCTCTGAGTAGAATTTCTCATGTCCAAATAATTTCTGTTAATGTCTGAATTATCTGAACTTTGATGTTATGGAAGACTTTCCATTTTGAAAGATGGTTGAGAGTACAAGCACAGTTACAGACATTATATGCGCTGCCCTTGAAGTGCTGTTCTGAGCACTACTTCTCCAAAACTCAGTTTTAGTTAAGATGCTGTATTAGTCTAATAGTACCGGCAGACGGGGTTTTGGAAGGAGAGATAACAGCCTGTATTACACCAACTGACAGAGCCAGGAAAGAAAGCTTTGAGGCTTACAGGTTCACAAAGTGACGGAGCAGAAAAACTTACCTAAATGTTTTAAATACATTTTTCTTGTAAAGAAGATTCTACCTTTCCTGGTCTTGTTTTTCCTAGTGTTACTTTAATATAGAATATATTTTTACTTTTCCTAGAAATATGGAGTTTTCTATTTATGAATTAGATAACTCTTTACTTAGATATGCTGAAGATATAAGTTAAAGCTTACTGTATGTAAGAAAATACAGTACTTGTAATATATATCAGAGGTCTTTCCTTTCTATGTCTAAACATGCCTTTTACAATTAAGTATTTGTAGTGATATGAAAAACATTGGAACTTCTTTGATATTTCCAAAATTTCCTGAAAGAAGTCTTCAAAACACCCTAAACTGCTTCTTCCATTTTTTAAGTAGGACTGATTTTTATCTAGATTTGTAGAAATTGTGTCCATAGCGTCTGAAAGTGGGATTTATCCTCACAGTAGACACTCCTGTAGATCTAAAGCTCTAATGAATTCTGCAATTGAAATAAAACTAGGTTTTCTATATGTTTTTAAAATGGGTTATTAAGGTGTCTCTTAGTTGTTGCCCTGAAATTAGTCTCTCTTTGTGCCACATTGAGAGGACCAGGAAGTTTTCTGTGAACGACACTACTTTTATGAAACTCTAATATACATTGCAAATGTACAGTGCTGAGGAAAACTGCCTCAAGTAGGACATCATGTAATACTGAGAATGATATAATATTTTAATAAAACAAACAAAAACAGAGGAAAAAAAGTGTTTTGACACAGTATTTATCTATTTTATGGTAGTAGGAGCTCTTAGGCATTAATGTGGTACACATTGTATAAGCAGTAAGTCATGGAAAAAGCCAGTCTTAAGGAAGTTACTGAGTAAGTAAACAAAAATCTGGAGATTGCTGCAAACAGGGAAGCACAAGGGGGAAAAAAAAAAAAAGATAGAAATAAAGTGTAATGGAAAGACACAGGCAGAAAGAAAGGGAGGAAGATAAGATGCAATTATACCAGAAAGAAGTTTGGGACAGGATTATGGAAAACTACGAGAAAACTTTACATTTATTATTATAACCTTCTGGAAAGCAATGCATAGAATTAATCTAAAATTACAAATGCAATTAAAAAAGGAAAAGCTACAAAAGGAAGGTATCTCTTTAAAACAGAATAGAAGAGACAATGACATATAAAAACTAAAGGACAAAAGTAATGTATTTACATATTTCCCAGGGAGTTGAACAATATGTAACTAACATAGAAAGAATGAGTAAGATTTAAAGAAAGATGATGTACAGTAATGTAAGCAGTTATATTGATGATCTTGAATAGATCAAGACATACTTTTCTTATTCTGTGAAGCTTTTCAAGATGTAAGTAGTTATAATTTTAATTAATAAAGATTAATTGAAAATCCAAGAACCCAAGCCGCAACCCCAGGTAATTATACTCACCTTACATACAGAAAATTCAGACTTGTATTTATGTTTGTTCATACTCCCTTTTCCCAGAACAAGGATCTAGGACTGCATGATTCTGGCTCTAAGTTAAATGTGAAGTTTTAACTTGAAAAAAAGAAATCTTATTGACAATGTCCTTGTGAAAAGTTTCTTTTTTGGCAATTAAAAAAAGAAATTTGATTAAAAATAATAAAACTTCTTAAAAGATTTCCAAGCCAGGTTTTATTTCTGCTAAGGAAGACTGGAAAGAAATAAATTTATAAAAAGGTAGGATTTGTTCACTATGATAAGAGAAAGAATAATAATAATAAAGACAGAGAATGAAGAGGATCCAATCTGAATTCTTTCAATAGAGGAAGGTGAGAGGAACTCATTGAAATGGCTAATGAAAAGGAACAAAAGAGGGGGAAGCAGGATATGGGTAGCTTGCTATCTTTCAGGAAGTTGTTACTGACAGATCCACATACAGTCTCCTAGACACCAGCTATGGAAGGAATAAAGTAATTCAGAATTACTGTCTGTCAAAGAAGACTGAAAACAGGAGAAGGCTGGTCCTGCTGATGAACAAAACAACAATAATATGAATATTTTTTCAATCTTGGTACCAAGGAACTTCAACCCTTGCATGTAACTTCATTGGTACGTAAGGGACAGTATGAATTAAATGGCATTGACTTTCCTCACTGTTTCTTTTATTAATTAATACATCTGACAAATTAATGCACATTTGGTGCATATATTGAGTGCACCAGCACTGACAGCTCTAATTAAATAATCAGTTTTTATGTGTGATTCATCTACTTAAGATTATCACTCAAGACTTTACTGTCTACAGCTTTGATACCTAGATAAAAGATATGGCCACATCCTACTGGACAGTTTCCAATGAAATTGTAAGAATTTCGCAAGTATTAAGTGCTGGGTCCAAAGAAAATATTTATGAAGCTGCTTTTTTTAATCTTTCATATTGCAGTGTTAATAGAAGCCAGGCAAGAAGATCTGAATTTAGATATTCTAGGGAAATGTGCCAAGCTTTACAGGCGCAACAGTTCCAAGGTCTCATTTGGTTCTTTTACACTGGAGTGTGGTGTGTTGGAAGAGTCACTCTGTATCTTCTTGATGTTAATTTGGCATCAAACCATCCTTTTAAGGGAGTCACATTCTGAACAAAAAGTAGGAGATGCTCACAGAAATACTCTCTGATAAAATGCTTGGAAGAACAATAACAGTTGATGAAGATAAGAATGGTTGGAGTTCTTTTTCCTTGGAAATCAACTGTCCAAGCTTATGCTAAAATTTTGTTTGAAATATTTCCATCAGTCAAGGACATAAATGCTCACAAACAGATTCCCATAGCTACTTAGTGGCATTTAAAATATTGAAGTCAATGTTATTTCTGTAAGGGCAAGAATAAATTTTCTTTACATTATAAAGCTACTGTACCAATAGATTAGTGGTACTTAGGACACATGCTCTCACAAAAGCATGTGAAACTGGGTGAGGAACAAAATGGTCAGTGCTGCTGAACAAAAAAAGAATATTTGGTAATCGTTGCCAGCTGCATATGTAGTTGTGCAGAAATCTCTGGCCTGAAGCCTTAAAAGACTTGGCACTGTTTGTTGCTGATACCTGTTTATGGACGGGCACGTCAAAAACCAGGAGCTCTCCAAGAAACTAGCAAGAGACAAAGATTCTCTCATGATTAAGTAAGTTTCTGCTGGTTTTTTTCTGAAGGAATAAAAAAGCCTAACTGTGTATATCAGGGCATGATTATTGTATGATTATTACATAGTAGCTTGAGGAACATTTGTTTGAGTTCCCAAAGTAGTGGTTAGATATAGCTGGATATAATGAATGTCTTCAGTGTAGAGCTACCTGACTACATACTTTTCTGGGAATAAACCCATGCTCTATTTGTAAAAATAGTCATCTGACCTATGCTGGTTATACAGACCTTTTTTTTTTTTTTTTTTTCCTGGAAAATGTACTCTTTCCTCAAAAATACAACTCTGTCCATTAAAACTGGGTCTGCAACTTGGGTTTAGGAAATCATGCTTTTCACGACTGGCCGGCCAATCTCATATTTATTAAGGTGCTTGTATGAAGAAGGGAGAGGTTGAACATATTAGTTTAACATCTTAGGTAAAAACCAGTAGAAATGTCACTCAAAACATTTTCTTCCAAATATTCGAAAGCTTTGATATATTACTGTATCTTTTCTTCCATTGCTGTGGTCAGGAGAAAGATGATGAAACTGAAGGAAAATGATAGAGTGGGTTTTCTAAAGATTTAGGGCTGTGGCTTTAGAAAAAACAAGTGTTTTAGACTGAGATGCACCCGACCTTTGTAGATATTTCTCTTAAATAACAGTAAACCATGCCTTAAAAATTACCACATCATTCCACTGACTACAAAGAGAATTTAGGAGTCTGGTTTAGTTCTAGGTGTTTACAATACATCTGTCATTCTTTGGTTTAGCCAACATTCCAGCCCAGTGTGACTAGGAGGCTGAACTGTGTTATTGGAAGCAGTCAGCTGTAACTGTGGCAGAATCAGAATTTGAAGTAGTGCAATCTTCTTAGCAGAAAATCCTAAATTATAATTCTCCCATCCTATTTCTCAACCATAAGATAAATAAAGTTATCAGTGACCATCCATTTCAAGTAAATAAAAGGTCCTTCTTCAGGCAAGCTCACTTGATTGTGATTTTAACAAGATTTTACCCTGAATCTCTATGAAGTATATGATGTAGATACCAGCAATGGAGATAATAATGCAGCATTTTTATTTAAAAAAACCCTACACTCACTTGCAAATTAGCCAAACTGGAGTCTGTGTCTGTCAACTCACATAATGTCTGAAAGTAACATGACTTTTGGGGGATTCTCTGCTGCTGGGAAAAAAAAAAAACCAACCCCAAAAAAACCAACCGAACCAAAACAAAAAACCAAATCACGAAACAACCTGATATGAATGAAGTGGATCTGAAAATTTAAGAAATAGAAGTCTCAACCAATGGCTTTTCATTTACTCTTAGTCAAGGCATAAAGTGGTGGTGTCTGAGGATTAACTGCTTGATATTTTTCACAGAATGATGCATACTTTAGCACAATCACTAGATGTTATTCTTAGTGGTTGGTGAAGAGGGAAGCTGAGTGTTATGTCACTGCAGTGATAGGGATTGAAGACAGCAATCTTTTGATAAAAATTCCTGTCTGAAAATTATAAAAATTACCATACGTGATCTCATTGTTGGTTATAAGTTATTAAAATTGTTGGGGGACATTACCTTTGACTTAGAAAGGCATCCTGAAATTTCAGACAATTAAGAACTGTGTTAGCACACTGCACAAAAATTGGGTCATCACAGTTAAAAAATAGGCAAAAGTTTAGTCCTTTCAACATCCATTGCACTGCTGGGAATGTTTTCTTGGTGATATTTGAACATTTTTTAAAAGTCAGAAAATTTTATTACGTAGTGCTTATTATCAAAGTGAATAAATAAAATAATTTAAACATTTAATGTAAATAACTCCATGCCTTCCTTATATATCTAAAGACAAATTTATTGGCTGAAAAAGGGTTATATTGGTTTGTAACAATGTTATGAAATCATAAGTTAAAGAAAATAAATATCTTCTGGCTACATTCAAGAATCTATCTACCATGTTTGCAAGAGGGCAAGTGGCAATTTGATAGGCAAAAGGAGTGATTAGCTTTCTCTCCTTTTTTCTTTCATGGTTGTTCCTGAGTCTTTGAACATTCAAAAAATGATAATAAAATTTCATGATCCTTCCTGTTATAAGGAAATATAATTAGTCTAATTGGTCTTCTGTGGTTAATAGATGAATAAGAGCATTAAGAGCAGTATGCTGACGTTCAAGATATTACTTTTAGAATATCTTATTTGTAAACAATACTGGTTTTGGTAAACTTGTAATAACTAAAGGCAGTTAAAAAAATTACAGCTGTCTAGTAGGTCAGTGTTGGGCAAAGATGTTGAAAGAATATATTTCTCTTTTCTCATTTTACAAAGTATTTTCAAATATTTTTTCCCCTAATGAATTTTCCTGTTTTCTTCCAGAACATATATCATTACTGTGATATCAAGGTGGTTTTATGTAGTTAACATTTTATTTCAAATGTAAATTGTTTCTCATAATGAACTCTCTGGCAACTGTTGCTAATTTCCATAAATATTCCCCATGATTAATTTAAATGATCAGATCTGTACTTAGAAGACAACTAGTTACGGAAAACAAAACACAGTTATTTTACTGCTTCAACCACTAACTGCTGTGAGCAATTTATGAGTACATGCTTTCAGGATTGAACCACATTATGTCACTGAGAGAAATTATGCATTGGCATGAATAAAATGGCAACTATTATCATACTGATAGCATCTCTATTTCTAATTAGACTCTAATTATCCTTTAAGCATTTGACTTTTCTTAGTAATTTCTAACTTTTTTTTAATTGCTATTATTCTTTCATCTTACGATAAAGATCTCTGTCATTTGTCACACAGGGTTGACTATATTTACGCAAAATTTAATTTTATATGGATATCTTTTTTTGTGAAATGCTGATAATACATGAGTGAAACAATATAAAATTAAGGATTACTCTAATCCATCCCATAAAGACAAGCCTATGATCCTTCTTGTCTCCTGCAAGAAAAAGAAGAAAAAAAAAAAGATTAAAGGAAGAAAAAAACCCCATAATTAAATTCCTTATAACAATTTATTTCTAAATTACTCTTTAAAAGTTATAGGGCAACACTGTATTGTAGTAATAGAGTTAACTGTGTTATCTGGTTTTCAAAATGCTCTTAAACTGTACACATCATCTGAATGTTAATGATGTTAATGTAATATTGACTCTCATTTTAAGGGAATTTTTCATGTACATGCACTTCTCCTTATCTTCATTGCAAACTTAGGATTCATTCAATCTTGTTCAGATCTTTGCAGGCAGCCCCTTTGATCTCACCTATGCTCTGCTCCCTCCTCTATATCTCCTGAGGGCACTTCCAACTCATCATTTGTTTAAGCTTTATAAAGTAACAGTTCAATTAAAGAAAGAAAAGGTTTTAGACAACACTGATTTTGTGGTGCAGGAAAAAGCATTCTCTACCTGTGTATGGAAACAATTAGTGTAATTGATGAATAACATCGCTGCCTTGAGCAAGCATAATCCTAGGTCTACACCTCCAAACCTGGCATTTCCAAATCTCCCTCTCCTAAAATTACTATGTAACAACTACAATATGACCAATGCCCATATGTGCCTCACAATAACTAGCCTAGTCTTTTCCATAGAGAGTTAAATTTTCTCTGTTATCCCCTATGATGGATACAAGATTATTCATTGTACTTTATGTTGCTTTGGTAGTGTGATTCTGTAAGATGCAGCAACTTCTACATCTGTGTGCTTGATCTTTAGCACTTTGCTTTTCAGCTAAACTTGTTTCACAGCAACCAGTTGTGCTTTTCAGGTGAAGACCCATAGGAATAGAAGACATATGGAAATGGAAAATAAAGGAAATGTACTGTAGCATAGTAGAAAATGTAAGACGCGAAGGACGATATTGCAGACGGATGATGTGAAACAGATCAGCGGGAGTGGGAGGACTAGGGAATGTGAAGGGTTTGGACAATTTAGAGACCACCATCCTTATCAGCTGCTAGAGCTTGACAATGCCCAGCCTTAACCCTAAACTCACATCAATATATTCTTATATCACACTTAAGTATAGGATAATATTGCTGAGGGAAAAGTAGAGTGTAAATATTAAATAGCAGAACCATTCTGTAAAATAAAAACTTCCTGACAATATTTTTTTAATTAAATGTGAAACTTGTCCTGTATTATAATTACCTTGGTCCATTGCAAGCAGTTCTCAGTATTAATAAAAATAATTATTTTTATATAACCTCTTGATTTTTGGAATGAGAGTTCTGTATTGCCTGATATTCAGCACTTCCCAGAGGGAGATTTCTGCTTAGTCCTATAGAAAATCAGGAGACTATCCTTCAGTTGTATAACATACTTAGGGAAATTTCAATCAATTAATTAGTTTTTCATGTCACCTAATACTATTGGCTTTGCAGAAGATTGGTTAAAAGAAAACAGTCTGCTGGAACAGGTCCTGTGAGGAAGGCCGTGTGGTAGCAGAGGAGAAGCATCCTTTAACAGCTCAGCTTAGAGTTCATTCTTTCAGATTGATTTCGAAGTTGTTTAACACCTTTGTTGTCAAACATTGTTTGATGAGCACACTTACTGGTGAAGGACCTTTTCAGTCTCTATAACGTGGAGTGAGTCCAGATGAGGCCAGGAAGATGATCAGAGGCCTGGAGCATCTTTTCTGTGAAGAAAGGTTGAGATAATTGGGCTTGTTCAGCCTGGAGAAAAGGAGGATCCAGGGAGACCTTATAGAACCTTCCAGTACCTGAAGGGGCCTACAAGGAAGCTGGGGGGGAAGTTCTTAAAAGAACCTATAGTGACAGGACAAGAAGTAATGGGTTTATATTGAAAGTGAGTGAATTTAGATTAGATAGAAGGAAGAAATTATTCATGGAGAGGGTGGTGAGGCACTGGACAGGTTTCCCAGAGAAGTTGTGGGTGTCCCCTCCCTTGAACTGTTCAAGGCCAGGCTGGATAAATTCTATGATTCTATGATTCTAAGTAATGGGTTTATATTGAAAGTGAGTGGATTTAGATTAGATAGAAGGAAGAAATTATTCATGGAGAGGGTGGTGAGGCACTGGACAGGTTTCCCAGAGAAGTTGTGGGTGTCCCCTCCCTGGAACTGTTCAAGGCCAGGCTGGATAAGGATTTGAGCAACCTGGTCTAGTGCAAGGTGTCCCTGCCCATGGCAGGGGTGTTGGACCTAAATGATCTTTAAGGTCCCTTCCAACCTAAATCATTCTATAATTCCAAAATATAAGTATTTTCTATTCTCATTAAAATGAATGGGTAAATTTCCAATTAATTTAGCAATTATAGGAACACCTCCAGAATTTAACCTCCCAGCCAATCATTGTAGGCAGCATGGAGCAGGACTGCAAAAGCTTTTTTCTCTGCTGCTGTTAATGGAGAATTAGTCCATCATATCAAGGCAGTGGCATGACTCTGTTTGCTATATGCACCTACCTTCTTTTTTATGATTTTATGTTAAATTGGAAGGTATATTTGAAGCTTATGTTTCCTCCAATTTAGTCTGATTCAGCAGAATATTTTGGCAGGTGCATAACTTTAAGTGGTTGAATACTGCTATTTAAAGTCAAATGCAGTTCACACACCTTAAAAGGTATGGGTGACCTGGGATTCTTACGTGAACTACCATGGGGAAAAGAGGTTGGTTTTCAAGACTGTCCAAGTCACAACTATTTTTCTAAACAGGCAAAATGAAAACAAGGGAGAAGAGAGAAATATTTCTTAAACTGAAATAAAATTAAAAACAAGACAAAAAAAAAAAAAAAACAAAAAAAACCAAAACCCCAAACCAAAACCAACACATTATTTGAGTTATACTAGTATTGCTTCATTTCTACGGCTGTTGTAATCTGTTTCCTGAAAACATTGCAGTATCCACATGAGTGTGAGTACATACAGGGAACAAAGTCCCACACCTGTAAATTCTTTGTTCATTAGGAAGGCCATCCTCTTCAGTAAACAAGGCAGATATTTTATTTATCATTACTCCAAGGAGAACACATATACTACATTGTCTTTGCTTCCCTGCAAGAAGGTGCTCAAGAGCCTGCAAATACACAGTGGAGTCTGTTGTTCAAGAAGTAAACAGACAAGTGGTGGAAAACAAAGGGTATAAAACCTTAAAAAAGCCATGATCCAGTTAAGATAGAAGAGAAAGTAATTAACTGCTTGCTATGATGTAATCATCGTTTGCCTAGGATAGAGGTTTCAGTCTGCAGAGTCTTGGGCATTCACAGGAACTGAAGCTGCTCAGCACCACAGAGAAGCCCTTAGGCCATGGCAGAGCACATTTGCCAAACACAGACATTATCTCAGCCTTTACTAACCTAATTAAAGACGTTCTGTAACATAAAACAATGTGAAGCTGGAAAAACCTGAAACACTGAACCCTGTTTTGAAGGAGTTACACCCTTTACCAGTGCTTGCTTAGCCCACATGATAGCTGCTTTATTCAGGGCCTTCCCATTTGTAGAATTTTATTATCTGCCTGCTCCAACTGACTTTCCTGTGGAGGGAGTATGGGAAGAGGCAACCCATGTTTTGAGAACTAAAGAAGATGATACCATTTGAGCCAACTCACTTCTCAGTGAAACTCATTACTATGACATTAGGAGTTGGATACTCATTTAGGAAAACTTCAAAACTTTCTCACCTGTATGTTCTGGCTGCTCTCAATGTCCATGGTAGAAATGTCCATTCTTGTTCCATTTTCACAACTAGCCCATTAGACTACACTTAGGACTGTCTTCAGTGGAAAAGGCCTGGCTTTTTTAATTCCAGCACTGTGGTATTTTTTGTATAAAAGATAGGGGACTGGAATCCTCCTCTATCCATTTGAAAGGGCAATAGTCGTGTTCTTGTTAGTCTGAACAAGTCCAAATACACATCCCAGGCAAGTGTCCTCATGTTAACCTGCAAGATTGGAGTAAGGAAGGGAAAGGAAGGGTAATTTCATGAAGCAAGAGCAGAAATAGTCTGTAGCATAACAGAAGATACTTTTGTGGGAATGGGGAAGATCTTAGAGTTGTTCTTTGCTAGAGAGGTATGTACTTTTGCACTAAGAACACAGTAGATAAACAATACATAAACTTATTCATTCCTAAATTCCTGGATATTTTGAAGTCCTCTCTAAAGCAGAAACCCTTTTCATCAGTGTATATGGGACTGAGGAATCCAGTTCAGACTTGTCAGTTCTGCTTCTGCAGTCTTTTCTCTGTGTCTATTTGTGGATTACCAAAGTTAATGCTCAAGGTATATTCAGTGATTTAAGTGCTTAAATCAGGTGCGCGATCTAGAAGCATAATCACCTTCTATTTATTCCATGGTCAGTGGTGAGAAACATGCACCTTCCCACACAGTGACCTGCAACCATCTCAGTTTCGTACCTCAAGTTTTGTGTGACAGTAGGATTCATGTCACAGAGGTTAAGACACCTAGCTTTAGCTGACTGCTAGTTAGATATCTGAATTTAATTCAGTCCATGTAAGCACCTACAATGAAAGTAGTCCAAAAACCAAAGGTATGGGTGTTTTCTGCCCCAGTTAGATGCCTATCTTAAAATGGATTGCACTATGGAAACATCTGTTTTATCCTTTGAATCTCAATGGTGTCTTGAGTAATTTCCTTAGATTCATATGTTTAAGTTTTAGATGTCCAAGTCTGGGCAGATGACTCACCCCTTGTGTTGAAAAACCTCAATTAGCAGTTAGTCATACTCTGAATTCAGTGAGTAACTATTTCACCTTGAGTCATGTCTATGTAGTCCACTATGTGCTTTTTCTCAGAACACAAGGTCTGTCTTTACAGGTGTACTCTGACTTAATACATTTTTTTATTTCCCTTTCAGTGTCCATAGTCAAGTGGGTCCTCTCAAGGTTTCCCACCGAAGGGTGTTCTCTGCTTTCCTCTGGGTGTTCTGTATTCAAGGTTAGGGTCTACGTAGACTTCAATGTCTATCATTGATGGAAAAAAATGCAATATCCCTTTAACCCCTGACTCCTGCACCCCAAACCTTCCCCTATTTGTAGGCTCAGGTAAAGAGATTGCTACTCATGTCATGTTGAAGTATACAGAGCAAGACAGAGAGAGCCTGTGTATGGGAAATAAATTATCCTCCCTGAAATAGGATAAGGAGAGGACCTGTGCTGGCGTATTTCAGATGAACTGAACTAGCTTCATAGAGCTGGAGGAGGGTTGTTGGAATTAAGTGGTGGGGTCTAGTCCATGCATGGAGACAGGCTAAGACTCTGTCCTGAAGTGGACAACATCAGAACTTCACTGCAGGACAAGACATGATAAGTTATGCCCCTCCCGTCTCTTTCCGTCAGAAACTGTTTTCTTGTGAGAGACTTTCAGTTCCTACTGAATTGCAAAGAAAACAGGACCTGAATGTCAGAAATCTTATCTTTCACATATGTCTTTATATTTATTTCTATTGGGTTCTGTGTTCAATACTTCCAGGAGCCATGTCATTGAGGCCAAGGTAAATTATTATATTGATTGACTGGTTTCTCCTGGCTAACATCCCAAATACAAAAGTAAGGAGTATCTCTATTTCTCTCTTTATTGGCAGAGGGAAGGGAGTGGAAGGGAAGGATTCCAAAATGTGTTGAAATACACATGCAAAAACGCAGATGAAGAAGAAGAGTGGGGGAGACAAAGAGGACAGATGGCAGTAGATTTGATATATACCCTTCTTTACAGCACCTAATTAACTTATTGTGTAACTTGCCAGGAGATTCTGAAAACTCACAATCAGGGGGCAATGTGGATCAACGAGATGGATACACAAGTAATAGCAAGGCATGGTTTGGAAAAGCATAAATCTTGGCTAATTTACTGCATGAATTACAAGACTGAAGAAATGTGAAATGACTAGTAGAACCTATATTGCAGCTACATACCTGAAGTGCAAGTGTGTGTAAGATGATTTCTCTAGCTCTTTCTCTTTCTCTCAAGACACCAGATTTCTTAAGTCATACATTTTTGATGAATGGGTATTATGTTAGATTCAAGAATTTTTTGTTATCTTGTATATACTCTAATGAACCAAACATAAAATTTCATGGCTAGTAATAGATATGAATGTGATACAATAGGAAGAGCAGATCAGTTTGCCAAACTAATATGAGGAAGATACTTCAGAAGACCCTAAAGAAAAGAAAGAAAAACACATACCAACACCAAGAAAAGATTGTATGACACTTCAATTATACAGCTAACTGCAAACCAATAAATAATGACATAGATGAAGTAAACAAGGTTAGGTCAATGCCCATTCAAGAAGGATGGAAAAGAGGCTGAAATTCTGCTATAGCATCCTTAACTCTCCCTGTTACCCTCGTATGCATAAAGACGTATCTGTAGTGAGATGACGCTACCACAAGCGACTTCTTTAATTACTTAAAATAATTACTTATTAACATAATTGACTTAATAGTATAGACTAGAGAAAAAGCCACTGTTAAAAGTAGATCCATCATATTCCTTGCCATGAAGTTGACAGATTTCTCCACCAATTTGTCACTGAGAAAATGCGAAGGCTAGTGTTGTTTTATGTATAGTTCCAGTTAGCCGCAAGATCAAACAGAAGAAAAGCACTTGGAGAAATAAAAAACCTTGTACTGAAAAAGCATGGATTGTCTGTGTTTGAATGTATGAAACAGTAAAAACCAAAACAAAATAAGTCTGTAAACAAGATTTTAATATTAAGAGACTGAAAAAATAAGGATAACTGACTGATATGAAAAAAAAAATAAAGACTGTATGAAAATGAAAACCTTAAAAAGACTGCTGGAAAATACAGTGGGAAATCAGAATAGGTAGTTACATGTTAAAGGTCTGAAAATGTTAAGATAAAGTAAAATTATCTAATAACTGAATTAGACCTTGCAAAGAAACTAACACAAATGATAAAGGGATCTTTAACTGCTGAAATTAAAAAGCAGGCCATAGTGGCATTGGCAATGGAGTAAGACAAAAGCTAATGTTAACTTTAAGAGGGCACAGAATCATGTAAAAAATTTCAGCTGAGACAAGGATGCAGATCATGGATCAGAAGGTTAAATGGCTAATGGAGATGTGCTAATGCACAGAGAAATTACTCTTATCTGGACAATGCCATAATGTAAAAGTGATGGCAATAAAGTTATTCAGGGAATGATCCTTGTCCCTCATATTATGTGCTGAAGAGTTGCTCATGTTTGCATCGTTCAGAGTTACTTAATCCAGAGCAGAATGGCTGTATCCACATTTTGTAAGACTTTTGGCCTAAACTGCTTCTGGGGCATATCTGGCAGCCCTAAACCATTTTTTTTTTTTTTTTGAGTGAGAAACATAAATGGTGTAAACGCTGTGCCATGAGAAGTTTTACATCATGCTGTTGAGGGTGTGCGACAGACGTACTGGGCATCAGTATGAGGTTATATAGAATATGTAGGAGAGGAATATATGAAGATCAAAAGTGTTTTAGAATAATGGTAGGTGACTATCTGAGACAAAACATTTTTGAGGGAAATAAACCTGGCATGGCCCACATTTCCTACAATAGCCCTTCCTCCTCTGAGCTACATCCAGAACACCATCTGGCTTTCATGTTAAATAAAATTTTTATTTTGTTCCATACAGAAACCCCAGGAGTGATCCAACACATGTGTGTGGATAATCAGAGAGACAATTAATTGGCAATATTACTATATTAAGGTGATTGTACGCTTGAAGATTAAGGGGAATGGTAATGTCGATGTCTGAATGCACGAAAAAATTTCAAAGAAATAAGAAATTCCAATTCTGATGGAAAATATTCTCAATGATTGCATTAAATATTTAGAATGGAGCCACATCTATTCCTTCAGAATAACAATTATTAGTTTTGCTTAAGTAAGCAAGAAAAACAGCATAAAAATGAAAGATCTTGAATGTAATAATAAATAACAAAAAAAAGTGGTTTTAGAAATGGTCAGCTTATCCACTGGTGATGACATATGATCTAGAGGCATCAGTAAACCACTAATGAGATGTGATCATGCACAAACGGTTGTGTTTGTAGTATCTATCAGGCAAGCAACTGACAAAGAAATAGAGGAAAATGTAGCAAAACCACTGGTAAGATCTTTTATGCAGTGCCATGCACAGTTCTAGTTGTCTGTGTTCCAGAGAAGAGCACTCATACTGGAAGATTTTACAACAGGAGACAACCAGAATGAACAAAGAGGAAGACCTGTTTTACAAAGAAAAACTAAAAAAGGGTGGATTTTTTTTTTAGCTTAAGAAAAATTAGAGTTAAAAAAGTTGATCTTCATAAATACCCTGAAGTTATAAAAAACAAGTTGAAACAAGACAGATTTGAAGTAAGTATGGGGGACAATAATAAATTAGCTTAATCTGGTCCTGGCATAAAACCAAAAGATTCCTAATTTTCAGAAGCATGAAGCTTGTCTCAGTCACCCTAGAACAAGAAACCCAACTGGCTTCAACATCCTAAGAAACAGAATATATGACACATGTTCCTGACAGAGCAGTATCTGGATATGGATTAATAATATCAACACCTTTTTCCATGTCTTTTAATCCTATTTCCTATTATCTTAATTTAGGGATAAAAATATGGATATTTTTTAATGCACTTGGTGACTGTAAAGCTATTGTGTAGACAGATGCAATATAAAACATTAGAGTATGGATTAACGTTACAAGGCGGCTGATGTGATTAATGAGCCACTTTTTCATTTATCATTGAAATCATATGTGTGTATCTTCCTAGAGATATATATCACATAGACATACATAACACACACATATGGAATGTGCATAATATTGTCAGATATTATTTTAATAAATTTGATCATCTAAAACATTTTTGCTTATATTTGGAGAGAAGGTGATAGAGGAATATGTAATGTTAAAAAGAGGATGATGACAGAAATTGAAATGGCAAAACTGATCACTTTGAAAAAGAATATAAGATTTTGCTGGTTTGCAGTTCAGGCATGATTTTATAAGTAAATTGGAAGATTTCAGAAGAAAGATTTAGGAATCTGGATATATCCTTCAAAAGCTAAATCATTTCCTTGACATTTCATTTTATCTTCCATTTTCTTGTTCCTGTTACATAATATATCCATGTATTTAAGAAATATTACACACAATACATTTTTACTTACATTTTTATATGTGTAAATAGAAAAGTGATTAATTTTTTATGACTTCTCCTTGTTATTCTACTGAAAAGGAATTGGCTTAAAATTATGTCTTCTCTCACAAAATTTTCTAGCATATATAGGATTAAATCTTCTTGTCCTGATTTCACGTCCCAAGAAGAAAGAGATCCTAGGAAGACTCCTTACTTTTCATCTATATTTCCATATCAATATTATAGTCCAGTTACTACCAAAGTGAATGTGAGTTCTGTGATTTATTTCAAAGGCAGTAGAATCTGTTATTCAAGTATGATAATTCCTTATGAATTAATTCACTCTTAACTTTTCTTATGTCTTAGAAAGAATTCAAATTCATTATTTTTATGACACCACTACATTAGGAGCCATATAAATAAACACCTAATATCTTAGTAACCTCTATGGTCAAATGTACTTGTTTCTTCCTAGGAATAATCTAAGGTTTTGTTACAGAAAAGCAACTGTTGTGTTCATAGCCCCATGCCCTAAGCTGGCAAAGCTACACATGGATCTATCACATGGATGTTGGGTGGATCTATCACATGATGTTTTTTTTTTCCTACCATGAACTATTGTTGTAAACACATAGCATAGATGATACTCACAAATGACTACTTTTCATCAGCCCTAAGCAGTAAGTATTTGAGTAGTACAAAAAAATATTCTAATGTGTGGTGAGTCATCAAAATCTGAAGTAACACCTTCATGGAAAAAGGAAAATTTTATGCTAACTGGTGCATATTGGAGCTTACTGACTCAATGAATTTTTAGTTCACTGTTGTCAAAACTAGTATGACTTAAACTAGACAAATGTTTTGTGGCTCTGTCACTGTTGTTCACTAACAATATTTCATAGAATCATAAAATCATAGAATGATTTGGGTTGGAAGGGACCTTAAAGATCATCTAATCCCAACCCTCCTGCCATGGGCAGGGGCACCTTCCACTAGAGGTGGAACTTCTTCCAATCTCAAAACCTCTTTGAGGAGGTATTGAACCATCATTCATACAAAGAACTCTTGTCATTTTACAAAGGGAAGAAGAAGAAGGAAAGATGTGGGGGATCTCTTTAAAGTTAGATTTAGGGAGTGTGATTAAGTATTCAGCCAGAAACATAAAAGAAATTCCAGGTGAAAAGAGTTAATAGCATGCCTGTAGTAATTTTTTGCATGTAAAAATATCATCTGGATACAACTTTGGGGGCTGATAGAGAACCCCTGAAAGAAAGCTTAAGTAATATTGTATAATTTTCAGGAGTTTTGATCTCCCAAGCTGGAATTTCCAGATGGCCTAACTAAATCAGGGTCCAGATGGCCTAACTAAATTAGGATCTCAAACCCTGCAGAAGGTCTCAAACACCCAGTAGTAGTGCTTTTGAAAATATAATCTTTGGATTTTATACAGTAAGAAGATTTTTTAGAAAAGCTATAATAGTAAATATATGTATATATATGTATAAGAAAGGTGCACAGTCTTCACAAGGAAAAGTGAAGCTTTCACTTGTCTCATTCATTTATCTCTAATGACGTTTTGGTGCAGACAGTGTTATGTTTGTTTGAGGTATTATTGCTTAGTGTCAGACTTCAACTATATGAACATTCCTAAAAGCCTTTTTCAAATTTTAGAAATTGTGTTTCTTCCTTACAACTTCTTTATTTATCTAGGAAACTGCTAAGAGTGAGAGAAGCAGTCTTACATGGCCTCTGGAAACACCAACAGAGGAGCAAAGGAGCTTCCTCAAATGCTTTAGATGGAATCAAGTGGGTTAGACTGGGCTGTAAACTTTCAGTTTCAGCATCAGTTTGTCAGAAAGCTGAGTCAACAAATCAAAACATTTCATTCAAACATGCTGTTTCAAAAAACCTTCTAGCAAAGGGTAGGCAGGGTTCTGGCATAGCCAAGCACAGTTTTCTGTTAGCTCACTGCATCCAGGGGGACAGCCTCTGGGGTTTCACAGCCCAACACTGACAATATTTTCAGCATAGTCTACCCAGGTTCTTAATACCCTGTCTTCCAGGTAAATTGACAACCCTATTCCAATTCTTTAGGAGAAAGCAGGAAAAAAAACCCAAACACCCTAAGGCTAGCATCGTGATAAATTTTGGCACCTTTGGTGTTTCTAGGCATTCTGTGCAACAGGATTATTATAGAGTAATGGACTTTAAAAACCTGAGGGAACTGCTTAACAGATCTATTCATTTAGGCAAAAAATGGGTTCAGTTCAGATCCATGAAAATGAGATTTCAATCAGGACTTCTTCAATGAAAGATTCATAGCATTTCACAGCATTTTTTTTTTTCCAATATGAATTCCAAAGCAAATGAATACTGAAATTTTGAAAATGTTTATAAATGGGAAATTTTAGCTTTTTTTTTTTGAGGGGGGTGTGTGTGTGTTTCTTGACTAGATTTTCTTTCTTTCAGTTTTGCAATTTAACATTTCTTTATTTTGTTCAGATTTTTAAAGGATAACTATGACAATAACATCCTTTCCAGTAAAACATAAGAAAAATATATGCTGTCAGAAATGTACAGGAGAGCCAATTTTCATATGACCCATTGTCACCTGATCTAGGTACAATATTTATTTTAATCTGTGTAATTTTTTTCAGTTGTTATGTGAAATACTGCATTTGAAAATAACTGCTGCTCCATCTCATGCAGATTTTAGCTTGTGCAGTTCTTTCCCATTCTTATTTTAGTCATCATCAAAAATTCATGACAAGAAAATAAGTGTTTGCATTGGCTAATGAGGGTGGATGCCATGCCCTTCTCTACATAAGAATCATAATTTATAAGTTGTCCATCATCAATAATTCTTGTTTCAAGGTTTATGTCTAGTACTGAGAACTTAACAGGTGATGGCCACTTTTAGTCTACCTGGATGATTAAAAGTACACAGCAGAAGGTTACTTCATATTTGCAAACTGGAAATCTGCTCTGGAGTAAGTGCTTATGAGTTCATTGTATGTGTATGTTCTACTACCCAACATTTTTTTTTTTTTTTCATAAAGAAAGAGAATTCAGCAACACAGGCAGTTGATATTCGTTTCCTTTGGTGCACATTACTGAGCTGAAACTGTGAGATATTGTAATTAATAAAAAAATTATAATTTGGAGAGCTTCTAATACAATCATAACAAGATTAAGTAAAATAAATCAAAGCCAATTTGTGCTTGGTGGTTTTGGGAATAACATTTCTGTCAAGTTGTTGAACAGTAATCATTAAAACATGGGAATAATCCACCTCCTAATTAAACAACAATAAACAATTGTCAGTGGCACATAATTGTTAAAAGTCAACAAAGGAAGCATTAGTGTACACAAAGATTAGACATAGTTCTTGAAAATGAGAATGGGAATGTTATTTAATGCCTGACAGAACAGACTAGATGCAATAAATATTTGCAATGCTGGAGTGGTAAATACCTCTATCAATACAATTTTGATAATATAGAAGCTGAGTAGTTTTTTAGATAATACAAGAAAAATGTTGCATGCTTTGTCTCCCATCTTTTCTTACTCTTGGAAATGTTGTTACACTCCTTGTTACATAGCTTGTTTGTCTGTATCTTTTCATGACTCCTAGTCTTAGGACCAGGTATATTTTCAAAATATTTATTAGGTAAAATAATTCTGTTCCACCAAGAGCTATTTCAGAAGACACACTGGTTACTGAGGAACTGAAATTAATTCACCAGACCTGAATCTCTCTATTCAACACCCAGCTAAGCTACTAAGTTATAAGCTCAAGTATGAGGACACATATACCCCCCCATGAAAACACCTATCTACACACATAAACATATATATATATGGATATGTATATGTTAACTAATTAAGACTAGAACTGCAGAGGTGTCTAGGCACCTAACATGTACATCTTTAATAATTAAGAATGTAAAAATTCTTGTTTCCATACAATTTAGGGATACCCTAAATTCCACAGATGCCTCTGGGTATAGGCACAGAGGTAAGTTATCAGAGGGTAGGGTGGGTATCAAATTTCAGAACTCCTGGGAACTCTGCTGTAATTGCTTGTGCTCATAGCCTTACTTTGTGAGTTTATGTACTGTGTGCTTTCCCAGGAGATGACAGTCAAACAGTTATCCCAGGAGATCTGATGTACTTTAAGTTTAAATTTATCATGGGGAAATTTGTCCATGTGTCTGTATCCATCTTCTCCTCCTCTCCTCATTTGTATGAGAGAGTTTGTATATGATGCTGCCAATTTTGTGGTCACATGGTAGGCTGAAAGCTCCACCAAATTCACATGCAGCAGGTTTTCTCAGCTCTCACCTGCACAGGCTGTTGTCCTATTTTGCTAAATCTGCAACCTGCACTGCAAAGACTTGTCACAGTCTGAAATAATGTAAATAAATGTACAAATAAGCCTTGAATTTTCTGCAGCTTTATACTATTGATGTCAATGACATGGTGAACTAGGCACTAGATATACCATAAAAAGCAATTCCTTTGTTTTGAAATGTTTTGTGGTCATGCATATCTCACTCATTTCCATAGTTTGGTTTTCTTCAGATCTGTGGATTGTAAAAAGGAGAGGACAATTGTTAAGGACTTAGGACTAAAAACAGGTCAAGAACGTATACACCTGAAGTACTGTGTCTAGTTCTGGGCTCCTCAGTTCAAGGAGGACAAGGAACTGCTGGAGAGGGTCCAGCGCAGGGCCACTGAGATGATCAAGGGCCTGGAGCACCTTCCATATGAGGAAAGGCTGAGAGAGCTGGGTCTGTTTAGCTTGGAGAAGAGGAGGATGAGGGGGGATATTATCAGTGCTTATAAATATCTAAAGGGGGGGTGTCATGGAGATGGGGCCAGGCTCTTCTCCGTGGTGTCCAGTGACAGGACTAGGGGCAATGGCCATACACTAGAAAACAGAAGGTTTAACCTGAACATGAGGAAACACTTCGCCACTGTGAGGGTGACAGAGCACTGGAACAGGCTGCCCAGAGAGGGGGTGGAGTGGCCTTCCTTGGAGACTTTCAAAAGCCACCTGGACTTGTTCCTGTGTGATCTACTCTAGGTGATCCTGCTCTGGCAGGGGGTGTTGGACTAGATCATCTCTAGAGGTCCCTTCCAGCCCCTTCCACTCTGTGACTCTATGAATGTGTAAATTTAATAGTATCCTCGATAATATTTAATTCTTTACTGATATACAACAGATCACTTTTATTATTGTTGTAACACCGCTGACTCAGCAGTGTTTTGGCACTAGTGAGTCAGACCTGGCAGCTGTTTTCTTTAAACAACACTGGTGGGGAGAACTGGCTGGATGGTCACACTCGGAGTGGTGGCCAATGGCTCAATGTCTGAGTGGAGACCGGTGATGAGTGGCGTTCCTCAGTGTCATGGATGGTGGGATCGAGTGTACCCTCAGCAAGTTGACACCAAGCTGTGTGGTGTGGTCGACACGCTGGAGGGAAGGGATGCCATCCAGAGGGACCTTGACAGGCTGGAGGGCCACTGCCAACCTCATGGAGTTCGACAAGGCCAAGTGCAAGGTCCTGCACCTGGGTCAGGGCAATCCCAAGCACAAGTACAGGCTGGGTGGGGTGGAGAATGAGAGCAGCCCTGAGGAGAAGGATTTGGGGTAGTGGTGCATGAAAAGCTGGGCATGAGCCGGCAGTGTGTGCTGGCAGCACAGAAAGCCAACCGTATCCTGGGCATGTACATGTACATCAATTGCCTTCATCTAAATTTCTAATCTGTAATATATGTACAAATACACATGAAAGTATCCAATAAATAAAAGGCCTGAAAGAAGATAGAAAACACTGAAAACATGAGTTTAGGATGTTCTAGTGACTTCTAATTTATGAATGAGTCATGGATTTTCTTTGGCTTTTCTATTATTAAAGTTTAATTCATATTCTTCCAGACTTCCCCAGAAAGTAAACACAGTAATTTACATCACAGCAGTTCAGTTCACATCCCATGCAATCTGTCTGAAGTAAAGATGATGTAGTATAAAGTCAGTGGAAGCTTTTTTATATCTTCATTATTAAATCTTTGTGGTTTTGTTTGCATAGCAATACTTTCAAGAAAGCCATTAGCTATGTCAGTTGAGGTCAGGTTGTCCTGTCTATAAGCATCATATATGTCATTCTGCACAAATCCAAGAAGGAACATAAATGCTCATTTTCCATATGCTAGCCACTATTACTGTTTTCAATAGCAGTTTTTATGTTTATTTTCTTTAGGGGGCAATTATGAGGAGATACATGTATATGAAGGTACTCAAAAAAAAAAAAAAAAATCTGTAGGGAATCCAAGATTATGGTATTAATGATAGAATAGCTCCAGTAGTGATATTCTCATTAAAGACATGAAACTGTGTTTTAAATAGAAAACTTGAATAATCACCAATTCCAAAGCTGCCATCTGGATAGACTGCTGGTATGTGTTAGATTAAAATTAAGGACACTGATGACCTATTTGAAAGCACAGATTTCCAAACTACTTCAGAAAGGTTATGTTTACATGTCTGTGGATGTGAGTGCTCTTCCTGCATCAGACAAGAAAATACATTCTCAATTTGTACACCTGAGTTCAGTGGAGCTATTTTAAAATCATTATTCAATATGTGTAGGTGTGGCAGAACCTGGCCTAATGCCTTTTCCAATTCCTGAACTTTCCTTTAAAAAAAAAAATATTATTACCCTTCCCCTTCACATGTGATATCTTCAGGTTCTTCCAGGGATAGTTATTTGTCTCTTTAGACATTTGGTGAATCTTTGCTTTTGTGTTTTTTCTTTTTTTTTTTTTTTAATTAAAGAATATAAAGATTTTTCTCTTTTTTATTTAGTCATTTAATGTTTTAATTAAGGAGATGTGATCCTGTTATTCAGAGATTAATTCCAGTGTATTGTTGAAAGGGCAGCAGATGTGATAATATACAACAAGGTTAGGGACTTCATGGATGTAATTCCTTGGCATAATGATAAGTGTAATCCACTAATGAATTTGTCTGAGTAATTTTTAGGAAGGTAAAATTTCAGGGGTGATTATTTTTCTTTTTCTTTCTAGTGAGTGGAAGTTTTTTTCAGAAGTGAATGGGGCCAACCTGTTATTCTCAAAGCCACTGCCAAATCCCTTACTGAGCCCTAAAGGAGAAGGGTCTCTGATGTAATTAGTCCTGCTTTGAGAGGGAGTATGGGATAAGGTGACATACAGAGAGTCCTTCCAACCTTAATTATTATATGATTTTATGTTTTCTATGTAGGCAGATAACATAATTTTCTTAAGAAAAGCAGTGCATGAAATCTATTGCCTCATCCAAATCCCATTGAGATTGGTACATAAATACCTTGTAATTGAGTTAATGTGTTCCAATTTGGTATCTTCTCCCCATCTTTTACAAACTTATGAAGCTTATTCAATTCTTGGGGTTAATATATATAGTGGGACTTGACCTGCCCCTGTTCATGTTAGCCTTGTAATCAGAAAATGTTTGGGAAAATAATACAAACATATGAAAGCAGCAATGTATCACGTATTTTGATGCAATACTGTCATGTTCTCTGCATTAAGGAATGCAGAATTACTGGGTTGCTGTTTTTGAGCCTGGAGTTCTTTGCACTATGTCTCATTTTGAGAAATCTACATGGTTTTTAGGAAGCAGTCTCTGAGAATTTCACCCATTAGGACACAAATTTCACCTTGTAACTAGAAAACATTACTCATTTCAATTTTACTTAATTTTATTTTATTTTATTTTATTTTGTTTTGTTTTGTTTTGTTTTGTTTTGTTTATTATTTTTAAAATTTTTAAAATTTTGCTTTACCTTTTGCATGCTGAATGCAGTGTTAACTTAAATCAAAACTGAATAAAGACTTCCAAAGTTGATTGCATTCAATATTGAAGAGCTAATTTGCAGTCCTCCTCATTTGGGTTTGGACACAAAATGGGACATATAAAATTCTCAAGTGATACTTGGTTTTGCAAACTGTAAAAGAAATATTTATCATGCTAATGCAAACTATAGACATATGTAAAAATATAGGCATTTATATTTGATTCAAATCCAAATTCTGGACGAGAGAAAAAATGCTTTTATATATTAACATTTCTAATTATAATTCCTATATATCTTTCCACTTATAGTAACATTGAAAAAGAATTCAATTGTGCAGACATGGATATCTAATGACACCTGAGCTAATGTAGGGTTTTTAAGTCTAGTAGATGAGACAAAGCATCTCCAGAATGCATGAGTCCTTTTGAACTGGCAACTGAAAACTAGAGAGGATATCTGGGGTATTTTAGATGTCATAAAATGTTGTGTGGCAAACAGAGTCAGGTCCCTTTGAACAACCTCTTCTGTCTCTCTCTGGTCTGGTCTAGACATTACACATCCTAATGGATTCATATCTAATCTTATTACCTAACAGTTATCCTATGCTTCTAAATTCTTGTTAAAAGGGCATTATGAGAGGATTAAGTTAGGGGCTATAACCTTTAAGATGGGATTACTTTTCATATGGGTGGACATGGCTCTAGATAACCTGAAGGAAAGTAATGGAGCTGCAACTATCTTCAGAATCTGAGACTGATGGAGTTGAAAACCTACATTTTTTTTCTCCATTGATTCTTACACTTCTCTCTTCTCATATTGTATTTTCATGAAAAAAGATCAATTCAAGTTTATTTTCATAGATAAAATTGTTATTTTTTCTTTTTTCATTTTCCCCTTTCTTCAACTCAGCCTCTAAAGTCAATAGGAATGTTCCAATTGATTGGTTACTGCAAGCATTATTGTAATTGACAATATAGTTAGCTGTCTTGACATTCCAGTGAAGATATTAGTGCTATATAATATTAATGCAGTGTATAATAAAGAGATTAAGAAGTAACTAACATATTGAAAAAATCAGTCATCCATGGGGATTAATCATCAAATGGGATGCTCCTAGTATGGATACACAGAACAGTCATGTTATATGGCATTCGATATTTTCATCAATGAGCTGGAAATAAACATAAAATTACCATTGACAAAATATGTCAACCACATAAAGGTCAGTCACGGTGCAGACAAAATAGTTACCATATGCAACTCAAATTGCTTGTTTAGCCTAACCCCTTGAAATGAAATGTGATTTAATGCTTAATTACTTAGTCAAATGCAAGCTGTTGGGTCCAATAGGAGGGATAACTTGTGAAATGTGGTACCTCATGATATGGAGTGAGTCAGTCTACCTGCCTGAATTCTAAAACTGAAGCTTAGCAACTTGTTAAAGACTCATATTAACCATTTTGTTGAAGAGAAAAATAGAGATACATGACATAATATTTAGAATAGAAATTGAAAAAAAAAATCCTATGAATATGCAAGAACAATATAAATTAGTACAATGCAATTATCAGCACCACAATTTGTCAAGGATACTAGAGGTAGTATTACAATTTTCACAGAGCTATTAAGAGATATTGAATGATAGTACATGATGAGGACCTTTATCATCTCATAAGAAAGCACATTGCACTATCAAAACATGACATTGGCTCTCTGGCTATTAGAAGTCATCCTACTGATTCATCAGTATTTTCCCTATAACACTTGACTTTTTTCTTGGAGATCTTCAATCAAAACACTGAGCTCAGATGAACTCAATTAACCCATAAAATCAAAAGAATAAAAGCACAAAGTAAGGAAGTTGCAGACAGTGCTATTAAAATGGATTTAATGTGTTTGGGAACACAGACATTTAGATAGTAGAAACTACATTGTCAGCTGCTTCCAAATGTGCCAAAAAGATCACAGAGATCGGTCTGTAGAGATAAATTGTGTTGCAAAAAAATATATTTGCATACAGTGAGAACAACCATGTGCAAATGAAGCTTTCCATGCCAGGAAATGAGTTTATGGAAATTAGAGGAAAGAAGATCAACAATATTACACTATGCATAAACCTTTTCTTTAAACTCCTCCTTCATGTGGTACCAAAATCCAGGTTTTCACACATAATTAGAAATCCTCACTTACTTTCTCTTTAAAATACTACTGTGACTTCACATTTGAATTTTCTTCACTTACAAAGCACTACTTCACTCAGAGTTCACTACTTCATTTATATTTCACTTATAAAGGAAGTCAGACACCCCCTTTCTCTGCTCTTTTCAGTGTATATGGAGCTAAAATTTGAAATACTCCTATGTATTGGTGAAAGAGCTGTAACAGAATATGTTGCCTTACTATATTTAGGAGTATGTGGTAGGAGATTACATAACAAAACTAGGGCTATATATTACCATAAAAAGGGTGTGTAGCAGGCTGGTAAACCACAGAAGTTTGCTGCCAGATGAGGAGAGCACTTCCAGTCAGATTTTGCTGGGATCTCTCCTGAAACCCATTCAGAGTGATACGTTTCCTAAGGACTCTGACAGAGGAGTCTGTACACTTGTACAACTGCAGGCTTATTTCAGCCTGAGAGTGGTTGTGAGCACTCCAGGGCACTTCCCAGAATTCAGAAGACTTCTCAAAAATTGATAGTTTGGAAATTAAATGAGAGCAAATGCTACTCCTACCTGTGTTTTTAAAGTGAATGAATGTGGTAGCACATTTTCTTTCCCACAACAGCTCACCATATGTCTATGAAACTAATGACATAAATTCAACAATATTGCATGGAGAGTAAAACATGGAGAACTCTATCAGCTCTGTTTTCTCTGAGGGTGGCAAGAATCAATTGCCGTATTGCTGCAGAGGTGATTTTGGCAAGATATTGCAAGAGACCAACAGCAGCACAAACTACTATGTGGAATCATGATCTTCATACGTTTTCAAGAAGTCAGACAAATATCTATATGACACAGTATAAATATAACTCATCCTGCACCAGCTCAGGCTGATTAATTAGACCAATGCTTTCCAAACTTTGAAAATATGTCTCTTTCCTGCATCCCAGCTTTTTGGAAACAAAGCAAAACACAACATGATGTCTTCTGTAGCATTGTTACAGTGGTTTTCTTTAAGTCCAGGCTAAAGGCAGATGCATATTTATCATCTGTACTTCTCCTTGCTTGTTTTTGTTTGCTTTCTCCTAGGCATAGGAATCTATATAATATATATACATTTGAGGGGATGATTTTTGTTAATGTTTTTGCAAGCTGTTTTCTGATGTTGGTAGACCCCAGGCTGACAAACATTATGTTCCTCTTCAAACTTCAAACTTCCTGGATTTCTTTCAGTGCTTCATGGTCAATATGTGACTGCAGAGGAGGTGAGACTGCTAGTGATGTAGAAAGCTTTTGGTCCTGCAGTATTTTCATTTCTGCTTCAGACATGGTAGAACTAAATGAAAGTAAGAGACCAATAGAAAACGTGTTTCATACCTTTAAATATTATGTGTGAAAGCTCCTGGCCAAGACTGAATTTCTTATTTCTGTCCCCTCCCTTTAATCCTATTCTCCCTCCATCTCTCCCTAGGTTACTTTATTGGTTATGAAGCCCTATGGCTGGTTTGAGGCAGGCACTTTTTATTCCCGTCTCTATTGTAGCATAACTGCTGTAATCAAGATTTTAGGGTCATGAAAGCTGAACAGGGGAGTTCTAAACCTTAAGCACCAGATGTGAAAGGCCAGTAGTGCAACAATCCATATAACCTTTCAAAACAGGCAGAAAAAGTTAATGAGTTACTCCGTAAACACCATTCATGATGTTTTGTTCCCGTCTCTTAACTATCAAAACCTCATGCTATTAATTTTCCCATGTCTGAACAGTTTTAGTGGAGTGAACTTGCTTTTGAAAGATTTCAGCCTCTAGCACTGTGTTCTCTTATAAAAAAAATATTTGTCTTTTCTTCCTCTGAGTTTGGTGGTTTTTTTTTTCTTTTTTTAATTTGGCACTTCGTAATTTATTACATTCCTTGCTTGCATGTACATGCACCTTGGCATTATGCTGCTTTAATGTGAAGACTGGGAACTCGTGATACAACAGGTTTCCAAGGACTGGCAAGCATGCATTTTCACAGAATATCTCAACAGATATCTGGCATTTACTATATATGGAGAAATTGCTAAAAACAACTTTGAGGAAAGAATCTGAAGAAATACTTCAATTACCTTCCAAAACAGATGTTCACATGTACATATATAGAAAATGGGACAGCAGACAAAAACATTGATTTGCCTGTAATGCTCTTTTGAACCTGGCGTGTAGTAAAAGTAAAAATGTCACCTAAAAGATCCATCTGCCCTGGTTTAGACATCTAACATGGTAACTGAGTTACAAAGTTACTAAGTTACTACACTCTCTTTTAATAGTCAATGGAGAGAAATACCATCTCCAGACAGCAATTCAGCTCTAAGACAGATGTCTAGGACAGATCAGACAAACAGCCCTCTAGGGATGCCTATGTCTCTTTAATGACTGTTAGGAAAATGAGAACAGCTTGGACTTGGCTATCCAACTTCTAGACCTCTGAGATGTGATGAATTTCATTCTGATATGGCTGAAGAACTGACACAAAATTGTTGGCCAGATAAAAATTAAAAAATCAATTTCAGTAAAATCCTATACATCTTATACACAAGAATATGAATGAATCAAAATTCAATAATGCTAAAATTATTTTTATCTGTTATCTGAATTTATTTTGCTTAGTGATACCATCAGCTTTTCTCATGCTAATTTGTAATTCATCTCTTACAGGAGAACAAAAATCTACAACAGAGGTGTAAGGTTTCCATATGAGACTATAAACTTCTAAAAAAGAAGTATTACAGAAGGCTTTAATGTTTATAAAAATTATTATTAGGTATAATTAATATATCTAATTAAAGGGTAATATATTTATTTAATTTATTTCAAAAGCAGCCAAGAGATGTTGCAATCAAGTCATGACTTTTGATTGGTTTTAAGTGCATAAGTTCTTCAGGCTGCCTTGAAAATCCTGCCTCAGTAGTGTACATATGATCATACATCTTCAAATGTATCTCATACAAAACAGTCCTATTGTGTCTAAATGTTGACTTCAAGGCTGCCATTCACATGAGAAATAATCACGGGATCAAGACCAAATGACATTGCTTTCAGTATATGTTCTCTTCTGAGTTCATATTTTCTTCCAAGAATTTGTAAAATTGTCTTTTTTTTAAGGTGTAAACAAGAGAGGCTGTTGACAAAGGCTTAGCTATTCTTTTGTCTTTGAAACTGCAAAGAGCACAAACCATACAATGGTGTTACTGTAAAAAGAAATGTGTGTTAAAAGGGCTGGAGAACCAGGGATACACTGTACTCGTGGGACAGAGGGCCACGCTGGCCACTTGACATAATCTTTGGGTAAATTCATGGTGGGTTTACCACTAATTTTAGAAAACACCTTCTAGACACAGACATGCAAAACAGAAGATAAGTTTCCAGAGTTGTGAAAAAAAGGCTATCAGTGAGAAGAAAATATCACAACAGCTTTGAACAGCTGCTTCATTTTTGCATGTTTTGACCTCCGAAGTGGTCATGCATATTACAGAGCTCAGCTCTGGACCTGGTAAATAATTGCTGTATTCTGATTCATAAGGAAAATAAGCATGGTGTATTTCAATGCCACAAGTACCAATACTGTACAACACAAGTCCCTTGTAATAATTTTGTATTAGACTTGTTCTAAAATTTATCAGTGATCTTTGTTAATAAATCAATAATAAATAATTGTCTAGGATAAGGTATAGAACAATGTATCAATTATTATTACAAATTTCATAAGGAAAACCAAATTTTATCTTCAGAGGAAGATGGGATGTTGGAATTTAGTTTTAGAATTCTGGAATTTCATTAGAATGTGGTTTTATGTTTTTTAATTTTTCATTCTCACGTTATGACTTCTTAATGTGTCAGAACAATGATAAATTGAGCTAAAGAAATAGGAACCTCAAACTAAAGCTCTAAATTAGAAATAAAAATACTTTCTCAAGACAAAAAGACCCAGAAAATGTAACTGCTCCAAATTTTAATTATATATGAAAAATTTTAAAGAATTATTATTTCAAATGAAAACAAATTTTGGGAGTGCTGAAAATTGCTTTCAGTCTTAATAGTCAGAAATTTGGGCAATTTTGCATGAGGGACATCTGATATTGTATAGGAAATCTAATTTGTTTTTGATGTGGTCAAGAGGCAGAGAGACAGCCAGGGCTTTGGAGGCCACTGTCACTCCTCACCAATGAACTCAGCTGCACCTGTGAACCTAGCTCTGCACCAAGGAGGACTGATGCACTTTCACTTACTGCCTGTGCAGACAAAGTTATCTGATAAAATTACTTTATCTGGCCAGTTAAGAAGTTGGGTACATCCACATTCAGAGCATGGTATGTTGATTAAAGTTAGTTTGTATTGGCTTCATTTTCTTTGTATTCCTTTGGGAAACAAGTCTTGAAGTGCCATTCCCATTTCACAACAGCTGAACCATTTCCCTAAACATTTTTGTGGGGATGTGGATGAAACAGCTGAAGAGTGTAGTCTCAGGAACTGAATGAGGCAGTTTGGCCTCTCCTGGTTTTCTCTATACCTACCTTTCACCAGCTGGTTTAGTTGAACAACCCTCTTTCCCATGCCTTGCTTTTCTCCTCCACCTTCTTTTAGTTTCTCATGTTTGCTAACTGACCTATTTAACACACAGTACACTTTTTGTGTATTTTTGAGAATGCCTAACATCAATCCACTTCTGCTGATGAAAACTGCTGCCTTCTTTATCTGGAAGCACTGTTCAGCTTTCAGTCTTTCCACTACATTGCCAGCAAGAACTTTCTTAACACCTGCTGTGTAAAGGGGGTGCAATCTACAGCTGCCAGAGAGGATCTAAACATCTAAGCAGCCAGTCATAAAGTGGCATTTCTCAGTCAGACTTCTTTTGGAAAATTTACTTTTTTATACCACGGTTTAGCACTTCTCAGTTATCTCCTTCATGTTCACCATTTCCAATTAGGTCAACTATTGCCCTGGAGATTAATCAAACAATTTCTCTGCAGAATAGCAAATATTGGCCTTCTAGAACAGCACTTTCTTCCTTAAGTTGCATTTGAGGCCTCTAACACTATGAAAAGTGTATTAAGTTTATTGGAAAGACTCATCATAATTTTCAAGGTGCTAGAAAATCAGGCATTTATAGGGAATTTAGACCAGTGCACACAGCATGTGGGTTATTTTGGCAATAGGATAAAATGAGAGGATATTAACTCAAATAGGAAGTCCATTACAGCTAAATCATAAAGCTTGTCTGCTAATTAAATCGTCTGCTTTGGAGGCCATTTGTTAGAGACCATGAATCTTACTGAATCTCTCTTACTTGTTAATGAGGTAAATGAATGAGAAACGTAACTGATGAAGAAAGGTAAGATTCGTGCATTTAGCTGTAGGACTTGATTGGATTAAGACAGAAAGAATTATCTATTGTTTTTTCATTTTTCATTTCCCCATCCTTAAAGGTATGTGTTTTTCACTATTGATCACTGTGTCCACCTTTTTGTGACTGCTTCTTATGGTTTCAATTATTTTCACTGAGTATTTTTGCCTCTCTCTTTAGTGAAAACTAAAGAGCTTTTGTACTTCCGGTTTGTAAAATATTTTTTCTGTAGGAATTTTCTGAGCTGCTTGCCTTTCTTGTCTAGGATGATCATACTGCTAAGGATCAGAGGGGAAATATTTTGGTAACAGATACAGAAGTATGCAAACGTTACCTTTTCTAGCAACTTAAAAGTGGCCAAGCAAAGCTGCAGATTCTCATATTCATTATGCACAAATAATACCTCCAGAGGTATTTTTTTTTTAGAGCAGCCAAGCATCAATAATTTAAGAAAAATATTCTGCTGTCAAAGCTGGAGATTGAGGGGAACATATAGGTCTCCATAGGATCTCTGTGTGGAGACTGCATAGTACAATGTCTGTGAATAGAGATTAGTGCATGCAGACGGATGGAAGAGAGATCCATGGGGCATATCTGAGAAGAAAATTTTTCTCTAAAAACTGCCCAGAATATCAGGGAAAGGTGAGGGAAAGGCAGCGCCTCACATAATGATCATGAGATGTGATTGGCCTTATAAGGAACTGTAAACTCCCACGATTTCTCAAGGCACAAATGAGCTCTTACAATTCCTCTCACATAGTGGTATTGCTACATAGCTAAAGAAATTGGGTAAGCTGATTTGTAACACCTACAGCCAGGTATCTGTTTTTCATAGTTTGGTGTGTCTCTTGTTCTCTGATGTTCATTTGGTGTATTTACTCAGTTGTAGCTTGGTAATGGGTAATTCCCATAATCAGTTGTCATATTTTTCCTGTAGGGCATGGAAGGATTCTGTCTTATTTGTAGTACTATATATAACTGAAAAGACTTCTGTGTATGTGGGGAGAAGGGTATTCACAAGTTTGATCATGAGTTGTTCTTTTGGCTGCTCTGCTTAAGGAATGTGTGAGTACTAGATCAGATTTCTTGAGCAGAATAAATTCATAAGCATTCTTTGTCTTTTCTGCTTTTAAATAGGAATATCCAGGTAGTTTTCTCTTAGATGAAAAGGCATTAGAAACATATTTGTTCCTTATGTGCTATTAGGACATAGAAAAGAAACAGCATGCAGAAATCTTCCTTTAAAAATATTTAATTGGTTGCAGATGCAACCAGAAAAGTTAGAAAATGATATTAGATTAATCATGGCCACCAATCTGCGTCTTTTCCCTTCCTAGACACAGCTTCTGCACTGAATGATATGGGAGATCAAACAGAAAAATAATAACTACTTATAAGTATTTATTATGTATTAATTATTTATTAATTCACTCAGTTGGAGTGCATCCAGAGGAGGGCACAAATATGCTCAGAGGGCTGGAGCACCTCCTGTATGAAAAAAGGCTGAGAGAATTGGACTTGTTCAGCCTGGAGAAGAGAAGGTTTTATGATCGATTGCTTTTAGACCACATGTGAGGGAATTCAATGGGAAGAAAATATGACTGAATATAGACATAGTTGATCCAGGGATGAAGTGAAAGCACGCTACCTGTGCAGCGCAGAATGGATAAACTGTGTGACCTGACATTCCTGGTGCATGAGTGGTTTACCTCATGATAACTTCTTGAGATGCAAATGAAGATGCAGCTTTGAAAAGCAGGGGCCTCTGTTTCCAGTCACTGCTTGGGTCTCCAGTTTCAGTGCTCTGTTACCTTTTCAGGTCCCTTATGGGCTATGCCTGTCATTCATAGATGTAGAGACCATTACAATTTAACTGACTTGCATGTGAGTTTCTTAGAACTTCAGTATAAATTATATCAGAATCCAGCTTAGTGTTTTGAACAATACCAAACCAACATTTTTACTTGTTATGATTCCACTTGGATTCAGAAGGTCTCTCACACTATCTCACTTAGCAGTCTATCTGATATCAGCTATAACAACAAAGCTTCACAGTTTTCCAGTAAAGAAGAGTTTGGTTTGTCCTTTTTATCACCTGATAAATACTAGATGAGTTTCAGTGCAACAACAAACCATAAAAAACAGAACAGGGAGAAGAATAAACTTTTATTGTTTTAGCAACAAACCTGTTGCCCTTTACCTTTCCAATGGGACAAAAAAGCCTGCCTTTTGTTTCAACACTCGAAAGCCTCTAACTTTTTTCATAAATACTAGTAATTAATCTTTCACTTTACATTTTTTTGAGCAAGAACATAAATAAAATTGAAGAAGGAAACAAAACCTTTTATACCGTTAACTGAATATTGTATGTGAATAATGCTCCTGAGTTGCAGGTCCAGGGCTATTTTTTTTCTTATTATGTTCATATCATGATCAGAAATATCAAAGTTGAGAGAGGGAAGTGGTATGGTAACAGCTGTGCTAATTCAACAATTTGTCTGAATGACTTCTTGCGAGGCAAAGATAACTAAAAAACTGATCAGTGCTTGTGCCCCTGTTATTAAATAGTTGTTGATTACACATCATCCCTGGATGGGGAAACCAAGTTTCAACCCAATTCCCTAGTTTCTTGACTATTAGGAAGAGGTGGCCACCATGTCACTCTGAAAAGCAATCACCAGTGTCATGAATAAAGTTTATGAGTGACAAAACTCTCACTTCAATTCAGAGCTTTTCACTTCCAGATATATGTCAATTTTCTTCCTTCTACATGTTTTTCAAAGCCACATATTTTCACACAGATGGTCCAGATCTCATATTTTCCTGCCATACTGCTTTCATTGCAGTTACTGTTGAGTCTTTATTCCCAAGATAAATCACTGTATGTTATTGAGCTTACATCTTTGCTATAAAAATGTATTCTAAACAAACATGGAGTGGGGGAGGATTCATACAAGTTTTGAGTGTGGGAAGACAAAAATGTATTAACATCCCTTTATGTTGTGTGGAAGTGAATGGCACTATATGACAGTGAATGTCACTATGTGACAGTGAATGGCACTATAAAGTTTTATTGTCAGAACTTTGGAAGGACCATTACACAAGGGCAGACTATTCTGGTTTTATAAAGAAGAAGCTGTAAAACCCTAGCTGCTCTTGCTGTACAGTATTTTTTTTATACCACAAAAAATTGGATTTTTAAACTAATTTCATTTTTAACTTTTCATTTTGCTTTCACCAACTTTTCTGTCTTCTTAGAAGTACAGACTTAAAAGAAATAAGAACAAATATGTCACCATCATAAATTAAACCTGAATCCAACACCTCCTGAAGACTCATCTCTCCTCAAGTCATCTGCCTAAAATTCTTCTATCACTCTACATAATCAATATGTAGAAAGGTAGATACTTCTAGGAAGTGAATAATTCTGTCAGACTTCATCTTCAGATGACCCTCAGAAAGTGCTGATTTTTCTCTACTGATCTTATGGTGTGCTTAGAGAAACAGCTTTGATGAGATGCATCAGATTAAATTAATCCCATGCTAAGAATTTCCTTGTCTTCAGTGGGAAATACTTGGGTCTGTGGCTTGTTTAGAATTCTGAAATGTAACATGAAACTAGTTCTCATACTCTTCAATGCTTTACTTACATGATTAAGCCTGACATATGCAAGAAAATTGAAATAACTAAGGTTGTGACTATTTTCATGGGCTATTCCAAACAAATGTTTGGAGAGTCTCAACCAATAGGGTGAAAAAGACAAGTTTTTAGTTTAATTTTGTTCATTTTTCTATATCTGTATTCCTTTGCATATATATTTATATGTTGTGTGTGAAGTGTAAGTATTAAGTAATATTTATTATTTCTAACGTAATAGCATCTAACATCAAATTAGGAACTGGTTCTTATTACAAGTATTGCAAAACCAAATATGCCACAGGCAATTCCCATTCTAGAAAAAGCTCAGTGTTTGGACATATGTTTCTATTTATTTTTCTATTTACATATATTTCTTCTTTTACTCATATAATAAATGCACTAGCGATAAGTGGTTTTGTTGTCAGTTCAGTTAGATTAGAAATTTAATTTGACTTTATTTTTTCCATGAATTTTGGAAATCTACACATTTGTGATAACTAACAAAATCCTACTGCATGACTTGAGAAATTAAGAGGTGAGGAAGCCTTTCCTTGGGCTGCCTTCTTTTCACATTATTAATATTTGGCTTGTCCAGTCCTAAACCATCTAGTTTTGTTGCAATAGTGATTATTTTTAAGAACATGTTTATTCATCAACCCATATACAGTTTTCTGTTCTGAGTAGGAGATAAAACAATACTAAATAAGTAACAATTAAAAATACATATGCAAATAATTCTTGCTGTAATGGTTTTCCTTACATTCACATCAGAATTTAGAGGCAAACTAGTTTAAACATTAACACTGAATGTCTTCTCAACTTAGGCAATCCACGTGATTTGTTGTACTTAGTTACTTTCCATATCTACAGTAGCTTACAGCTCCTGATAGAACATGCTGTAATTGTGAAAAGGAAAACACATGAGCTATTTTTGTTTATTATGTTTAGATCAAATACCTATCATCTGATTAAAGACAAAGGACTGCTTAGAACTATGAAATAATGTTTGTTACTGTTTTAGGACATGTGCTTTGCAGGAGTTGTATGATAAGACACTGATACGGAAAAAGTTTCTCTTTTGGCCATTCCTGTATCAGCTGTTCTAATCTTGTTTGGCATACTGTAGGAAAAAGTGTTCAGACAAGCTGTAATATGCTAATCCTGCTTCACAGAAATCACCTCATGATTTCTGTGATTGTGGTGACTACTTGTGCTTCTGTAGTCTTGGGACTAGTATTTTTTAAACCATTTTCTATTGCTTGTAGTTTACAGATCTCCATTTGGGAAAATGGATTCTAAAGCTAGTATAGAAAATGTAGCAAGTTTTCAAAGTAAAGAATAACTTCTCCCTCTAGTATTATTAATCAATAATTGTGATACCTAAGAAGACTTTTTCAGCACTTGACTGGAAAGTACCTGGTTTTGCTTCATCATTTCAGCAGAAAGAACATACTGATTTACAGAGTGAACTGAATGAAATCAAGGTAGAACCAAGATAAATTCAGATATGGATTAAGTTCAAGAAACTCACAGGAAAATATTGCCAAAAATAATTACTTTCATTTTCTTAGATGTATTCCAGACAGAGAAGATGATAAAGAACTATAAGAATTAGATGCAAAATTCCCATTGGAACAGAATGTTATCTGAAGGAGTTAGTGGTCAAAAGCATGCAAAAGCTGGGCCATGGTGTTCAAAATGGCAACTGAGATCATTTCAGTAGTGTGGATGTTGTTTAAATGTATTATTTGTCATTGACCTCTGCCATTGTCTACAGAAATGGACAGCTTCATTGGGTGTCATTGTAAGTAGAGGAAAATAGGCAAGAGAAGCAGTCATTCTCCACTCTATGGCATGGTTGCTGTGTGATATTCAGTACTAGAGATATGCAGAACTCATTTGGAAATGCCTACCAGGAACCTGATCTAATGTTGAAGTCAACCCTGCTTTGAGCAGAGGGTTAGGCCAAACGACTTCCTGAGAGTCTTTCCAACATACAATAATCTATGGCATCATCAAAAGTACTTTTAAATAAAAAGTGATATACAAATCAGAGCAAGGCAATGACTTGAGCCAAACACTACAGCACAACACTATACTTGATATTTCATAAAATAATATGAACATTAAATAAAATTAATCATGAAGCTATATTTTGAAATTACAGGAAAAAATGCTTGTTAAAAATCCAGCATGGTAAAGAGCTTGAAGCATTTTCCACAAAAATTTTTGCACATATGCACAATTCCAATTAGCAAGAAACACTTTTTTAAAAAAAAGCATTGAGGCAAATCATACGTCAGCAAGATCTACACGTAATACTCATATTTGGTATATGGGATCAGTATCAGTGCTATTTCTCATTTTAGAAAGCTTATTTTAAGTGAAGTTTTCAATCCTGAGACACAGCTAAATTGAACTTAATATAAGCCACATTATTAATAAAGATTATCTGTTAAACACGTGTTTATGTATCCAAAGCTACAGACAATATAACCTTCAGAACAGGATTCATATTCAATGGCATAGATGTGAAGCAATAGTAGCTACAATATGAACTGTAACACTGGAACTGTTGAAAGGGTTTTCCTTTAATATCCAGCAAAACAAAATAAAAACAGGAGAGCATTCTCTGTTGTCATGGAAACACTACTGTCCACTGTATAGTATGTTATTTTGAAAACTATTTACTATACCAGTTTGAACAATTGTTCTAAAATATTGTGGTATTTTCACACAGAGGCAACACCCCTGATGTTCCGAAGTTTAGTACTTTGTGAAAACAGATACATAAATATTGGCTGGACCACCAGCCAGACACTTTCTAAATTGGAACTTTTTCACATTTTCTTCCTTTGAGTAATAGGAAATGACTAAGCTTGGAGTGCTGAAAATCCCCTTACTGCTGGAAACTCCTCTACTGTTTTGGGCTGGAGACTCATAAGGAAAACAATTTATGCAGAAGGGAAATCCACAGGACTGGATCACTAAAAGGGTTCCCCAGCTTGTGCAGGGAAGCACAGGACCTCACATCAGAGTGGTAAGATCTTTTCTAAACTTCACAGCCAACTGTTCAGCCAAGGGCTGAGTCTACAGATCGGTCTTTTCTGAAACAAATAGGTCTTTATCACAGCTGATGTTAGACCCTGGAGCCCTCAAACAGGCCCTAGGGTGTGATATGATCTCTTTGTCCCAGGTTTGTTTACAGGATCTCCCTCTCATCACCCCCAGCTAGGGCCACGGGCACTGGGCACTCATCCTGGATGACTCATCTAAAATGAAAGGAGATTTGCATTCCTGGAGGTTTCTGTGAAAAACTGGATGCCTGAAAGCAGTTGAGCAGTCATGGAAACACATGCAGCGTTCTACACCCCTTGGGTGAGCCCTGGAAAAAGATGCCTTTACATAGCTGTCATTAACTACATGTTGCACATACAAGATGTTGCGCAGCTCAGCTGTGCCCCAGCATACATGCGTTTGAAGGGATTGCTCTGCAGTAAGGGATGCAGGAAACATATGTCTCCCAAAATTCCCTGATAACACAGAGGAAAAGCAACATTCCATTTCTTCCCAGGGTTTCTAATATCTACAGAGAGTATCAGTGTGGGGCAAAGGCCAGATGCAGCTCCCTGATTCAAACTGGTGAAGAGAGAGAAGTAAAATCCCCTGAATAGAGATGCCTGCAGCATCTGAGAATTAGGCTGGAGTTGAGATGGGATTCAAGTATCTTATTCTTCTCTCCTAACCCCGCCTTGTGAGGACCAGCAAGAACACAGTGTTTAATGCAAAACTTGTACAGTTTTTTGAATTTGATGCCAAAATTCACATGGAGAAAGTCTTGTGAATAATTTTACTGAAGTCAACAGCTCATCCAGGTTCTGATACAAATGTTACCACCAATTGTATCTGACTAGCACAAAGGTTTTCTGAAGTTTACAGAAATTACTTTCAAGCCTTTCAAATGCCAGCATATGAAAGGCAGATACATCATTAATACGTATTGTTGACTTTGTATGGCAGCATTCACCTTCCTTTGTCACATACCTCACTGGACCACAGATTTTGCCCAGTCAATATAGCATAGGTCTTTGCTGCTATTGCAAACATTGTCATTGTTCCATCTAGAAACCTTTATTCAGTAAATGATTTATAAATATGACAGATTAAACAGGAAAAAAGCAGTAGCATTGACACAGTGTTCATGTGATGCAAGGCACAGCACCAGATTTCCATGGAGCAGTTCTATGTTTTCATGGTAAACATCTTTTGAGACTCAGCAAACATCATCTTGGGTTGCCTCAGGGAGTCAACTCATCTGCACATGCTCTGACAATGTCAGATGATTGTTGGGGCTTTTAAACATCACATGAATGAACGTCAGAGCTGCCTGAAGGCTCTCAAGCAGTGTGGGCTAAACTGAATTTTGCCCCACTGGAGATGAGGGATTAGAGCCTTGCTTGGCTTCTTGTTAAGGAAAAGGGATGAGAAGAAAGAAACAGCAGAGCTGGAATGGAGAGTCAGAGGGAAAATTTGAGAGGAAAGGAAAGAGATAGAAAAGCTTGAAAAGTGTGGTCAATTCCTTTGTCCTCCCTCATGTCCTAGTGGAAACCTTCCTTACTTTCACATCCATGGCCGGGGATGCCCTGGGTTTCCAACCCTCTGCTGCAGACAATGGTGCCAGCAGGCCCATGGCATTTTTATCTCTCCTTTTGCCTGCTCTTTCCCCAAACTGCCTCCGGCTTTTCAGTGACAGCATTCACCTTCCTTGATCACACACCTCACAGGGCCACAGATTCTGCCCAGGCAGTACAGCACAGGTCATGCTGCTAGAGCAAACAGTGCCATTGTTCCACTTAGAAACCTTCATTCAGCAAATGATTTATAAGCATAGCAGATTAGACAGGGAAAACAGGTGGCTTGCTATACATACATCTGGGTCTGGTTGTGAAGAACATTAAGGAATAACTCATATGAGCAATAAAATAATCTAGGTCTTATGACCCTGTACCAAAATCACGCTCACAGAGCTATGCCAGTGTCTCCCTAGATAAACCAGAGCTATTACTTTCTAAAGAAGCCATCTTTACCTAACTTTAGGGCATTTATGAATACAAAGACATTTTACCCAGATTTCAAACCTTGAATTGTTCTGTGTCCAGCCTAGTTTTTCTCCTAGGAGCTGGTTTTGCTCTTAGATATCTTTTATGACTCAGCACCCTGCCCTTGTAAGTCCCTGTCATCACTGGCATGGTGACAGTGACAAAACATTAATGTGTTGTACAGTTATATTTTTTGAACTAAAGTGAAACCAGAAAAAGCCTTTAATCTTTTGTCCAGAAGCTAAACAGGTAGCATGACAAATTCATGAGCATCTGGACTGTGCAGTGACTTTCAGTTTTGACGGCAACCTGAGGCTTCAGAGTGAGTAACTGATGGAAACCTCAAAATGTGTGTGTGGGGGGAGAAGTGTGAAAGAGACCAGCTACTGACACATATTTTAGACAGGAAAAATGCCATCTGTTCACGACAATTCACGTGAGAGCAATGTGGCAGATTTTATATCTGATTCTCCACGCAAATGTGTTAGTGGAAGTCAGGTTCAGCGCCAGGGAGGTCAAAACTGCTGAGAGATCAGGTTTGGGCTGACTCTGTGCTTCCCTGCTGTGGAAAAGCAGAAAAGATCGTATGTGGCTGCTGAAATCACTGACTCATTTGGGTACCATCAAATGCCTGTAATTAATTCAACATGCCTAGTGCCTGGAATAGTGGTGTAGGCGTTCAGAAAACATGTTACTCTGAAAAAATATACAGTGAGAGAGAGCCTTGAACAGGCTCTACTTACCACAGCTTGTACTTACTGACTTATGGACCTCCAAGAAGATGGTGCTTGTGGGGTGTGCTGTAGCTCCCAAGGGAGTAAATCACTGTACCCAGACACCTAGGAAATACAAGAGTTTGAGCCTGAAATCAGTCCAAGTTCAGGCTACTTCTCTATCTGACTGTGGCTCTGTGACATTGCTGTGGAGCAACACGGGACAGTGAAGAGATTCCAGCCAGACCCCATAGGAGCAGATGCAACATAAGGCTGCAGAGGTCACCTCAGTGCTAGCCCTAAATATGGCTACATCCAGGCAGAGCACCCAACGCAAAAATACAGCTCAGGACTACCCATGCACAGGCAACTACAGAAGTGTCCTGTGCACTTTCTTGGGAGCCGAACAGACCAGACGGTGCCTGGGTGCCACCTGCAAGGAGAAACACACCCACTGCTGCTTGCTCAGGGAAGCGTGTTGTTCATTTACAATCACTCTCATTCTCACTGATCTTCTCCATGCTGAAGTATGTTAGCACTTACAGAAAAACAGGAAAGCTGTGGGCTACTGACCCATATCTGCATACAGTCTCAAATTAGTCTTCCTCTCCTGCTCTTTTCCATCATCCATTCCATCACTGATGACTGAAAATAGAGACAACAGTGATTAGATTATTTTACTAATCTTTATCCTATTTATTAAATCATGACATTACATCCCCCATCAAATTACATAAGTATACTACTGAGAAGTGTAATATGATCTATTTTTCTTTAAAAATACTGAATAAAAGGCATGTTTATAACACGTTTCAGAGGAAATGAGACAATAAGATTTTTGTGCTCAGAAATGAGATGTGGTTTTATCTTGCCATGCTTAATATTCATGCTAATTCACAATGCACTTTTTTACTGTTATCAGAGAAGCATATTCTTTAGGTGTAAATTTGATCTACTGTCTACTAACTCAAGATTACATGAGTGGCTTTTGGCCCACTTCCCCTTGTATTCTCTTACATACTACCATACAGTGCAAGACAATACAAATGTAATGATTTTCCTGATTTTTTTCCCCAGTTCTTTTTTTTTTTTGAACCCTAGAAATTCCTGGTTTGATGTAGGCAAATGACATGGGGTTATTATGTCATTCTCTTCTAACACAGGTGGATCTGAAGCTCTTTTTTCTCAAAGTACTTCCAGCTTGATTTATACTTCATTTCATAATGTTTTATTCTACTGGACTTTTAATCACTCAAAATCTAATAAGAAAGCCATTCCCATGACTGAAATAGAGCATCTTGTAGTTTCCCTCCACCTTATCGTATTAGGCATGTTTAAAACTATCCAAGCTCTTTCTATCTCAGTTTAAGGATTATGTATAAATTGCAAAGCTCTCCAACCACATTGTTTTTTAAAAAGCTACAAATCCTGTGAGCTTGACTTTAACCACCAACAGCTAGATGAAGTATTTCCATCAGGATTTCAAGGAACTATGTACATAAAAGGTTCAATATGTGCAAGTGTACTTGAAAAAGCAGGTATATTTACTGTTAATCACCTGGCCTGATAGCTGCCTGCTGGATAAGTCTTTCTTCTTAAAAAAAAAAAAAACTAAAAAGGAAAAAGGAAAATTTAGTCTCTCTAGCTGAAACTCAGCTATCGTCTTCTCCAGGAGCTATATCTAACAGCCACCTTATCCACAGCTGAGGAGGTAATTACTCTCTCCATTACTGTTTTCTGGGTTGCTGTAGTGTGTGCTCTCTCTCCCTGGCTGCAGGTTTCAGCTGGATCTCAGAAGAGGGAGCTTGCCAAGCGCATTACACTACACTTACAAAATGAAACACTTCCCATAGTAGATGTTTTAGCAGTAGTAAATACAATAAGCAAGTTAAACTAGGAGACAATTAAATTTAGATGTTGCAGACTAGCAGACATGGTGCCTGTAGTATACTGATAACTTCTCAACAGAATACCAAAAGAAGGGGAAGAGCTCTTTAGTCAGTTTTTCTTTGCTCTCCAGGCAGGAGCTCTCCTCTGCAGATCACTACAACCATTCATAAAAGATAAAAACTGTGGAACAGAATGCTTTGATAAAGTGTTTCCCCAACACTCTT
>NW_010228725.1:45369-100085 GCF_000690775.1 Eurypyga helias
TTGTTGGACTGCTGTGTTACAAAAACAAGTCTTGGACCTGGGCTGTAAAGGAAAACTGCTTACTAATTATCTCTCCTCAGTTTAGGCACTGAATAGCATAGTTCATCTTGCTTTGCACAGTTAAATGAAATATCAATTTTCACACTGGGAAAACAGTGAAAACAACAGAAAACTAAATATTTGAATTTTTCAGTTGACATGGTTTAACTCTGGCCAGCAAAAATACCACAAAGCTGCTCTCACAGATCACCCCTCCCCTTCTCAGTGGAGGGGAAGAATCAGAGGAATAAGACAAGGAAGCTTGTAAAATCGAGAAAAGAATTATTTACTAATTGAATCTAAATGAATAATATATATACATAAATGAATATATACAAATACTACCAATAATAGACAGTTAAAATAATAGAAAATAAAACATTTGATACAATATGATACAACAGTTCACCACCCACCAACCGATGCACCACCAGGTCCCAAGAAATGATAGTCAGAGCCAAAGAGCCTGAGAGCCAGAACCTGAGAGCAGTCGCAGCCCGAGAGCCAGAGCCGGCGAGCTGGAAACTGAGAACCACAGCCCGAGAACAATAACAACAGAGTCTGAGTGAACCCTATCAGTGACAGCACAACCAGGAAAACTAACAGATCCCCTAACTCACTCTCTAACTCTCTTTTTGCTCCTTTGCTAACTCCTTTGTTAGCTGCTTTGCCGACTCCTTTGCTGGCTTTTGAGTGGGGGGGGGGGGGAGTGGGGGGGGGTGAGTGAGTGTGTTGGTGGGTCTGTTAGTTTGCCTGGGTCATGTCCAGCTTTTTGTACACCATTACCCTCAAGTCCTTCTCCTCAGGGCTGCAAATGGAATCTGGATTCTTTGTTCAGATAGAACTAAATATTTGGAAAAACAAAGTGGATATGCAGTGTTCTAACAATCACAAGTGAAGTTCTTCGAACTCTTTCTGAGCTCTGTTCCATTGTTTAAGTGGCAGCTGACAAGCAGTAGATGTTTTGTCCATGTGTTGTCTTTCACTCTAATGCACAGTTCCTTATGACAAATCATTGTCACCTGAGTCTTTGAGGGATGTTGGAATGGGGGCTGCACTACCAGTAAGCCTGGTTTTTATTGTCATCCTTTTTTTTGGGTTTATTTTGCAGTATTGCTCAGGTACAATATATTTCCAGTTAAGGAGGGGCAGGGGGAAGAAAAGCTGTTTGTAGTGGGAAAATTCACTGTCATAAGACTTTGCCAGTAAATCAGGCTAACTGATTTTGTAAAGCCAAGTGCTTGGAAACATGGTCAGCTGATTAAGGCTGTGACTCAGGAGATCTGGCTTCAGTTCCTGGCACTCACTGCATCACCTTGAGCCAATCACTTTACTGCTTTTACCCTTGCAATTCCAAATGTGGAGGAAGAATCCTAGTAACATTTCTTTTGCCTTCTCCCTCCCTCCACCATGGACTGCCAGTGCATCTTACTGGACACAGCTGAGAGAATGGATTTTTGTGTTCAGCATGAAGCTCCCTGGCATCAGCTGAAATGAAATGTGTATGTAAGAAATTCTGTTTTGCAGCCTTAAACACACTCTGAGGTGGTTCTACAAATAAACGATTGTGAAGAAAAAACATAAATTTGTCCTTCAGAAAACCAGCTATGTGCCCTCCCTTATTTCCATCGATGCCTCTCTGGCAATGACAGACAGACACGTGGTGTTAGTAGTGGCAGCAATGGAGTGCTGATAAATATTACTGCTGCCAAAGCACCTGCGATGGTAACCTTCGGGGGGGGAGCTATGCAAATACTCCCTGAGCGTGGCTTCCCTGTTCCTGAGGGTGCTGCCTCAACAGTCATTTGTGGATACGCTCCTTTCCTAATTGTCAGCAGTGAGAAGCAAAGGAATCACACTTCAACCTCTGATCTCCCAAATATTCTTAATGGGCATGTATCCAGACATTTTCATTAATGTAAGTAGCAGCTAACTAAGCTGGCTAATAAGCTGTCTCTGTTTTTCCCTCATTTTCAATCAACATAACTAATCAAGATGCCAGAGAATGCAGAATACTGTACAAGCCCTTGAGAGAAGAAGCATTTTTAATCATTGTGATTGTTCATCTGTTGATAAGTGTCTTAAAATTAATATAATCATAGTTTGTGATGCTGAATCTTTAATAGCATATGGAAAACATTCAACACAGCATGGAAAAGGGTTTAGTGCGATTTGCTCTGAATTCTAAATGTACTGACATGAAAATTCAGGGGGTTGAAGGCACAGTGATGGACAGTTAAATAACCTATTTCATTAAGAAGAAGAGATGAATGGGGGTCAAAATTCAAACTGAGTTGAAAATGTCTATGAATAGGAGACATTAAGAAAGAGAAATAACATAGGTAAAAATATTTGGCATCTGTATCCTTTTGAGTTTATCAAACACTTTATAAAGCTGAATGAATAAAGGCAAACCAGGTCATAATAAGTTTAATATTATAATTCACATTTTACATATGGAACAGCTGACAAACAGAAAAATTAGAACCATTATTACCAAAAGACACTTGCTTTAAAAAATCATTCTGATGCTCAAAAACCTGTCTGTCCTTCATTGAGAAGTCAAGGTTCCGCAACCCCTAGAAAAAGAATTAATTTTAGACGTCTCAACTATAAAATATAATCACCCATATGTATACAGCAAGGCTTTGCAAAACTGGTAATGGAAACCATAATGATTCCACCATATTATGCTTCTTGGGCTCAATTTGTCTAAGTCAGTCACCATGGACATCCTTTAGAGTTATGGAATTTTCATTAGTACTGCCAGTGGAGTCTAAGGTATGATTCATCACATCTCAAAGTGGCTATTTTAAACAAGCCAGATGAATTACACCTTAAAAATGCATGTTTTCCTGTGTTAATTATAAAGAAAAGATAGAGCATCTGTAGATGCTGCAGGCCCAGCTCTTGATCTCTGAAAACACTCAGTGTGAATGAGTTGTTTTTATAACTGCCCTGGGTACAAAGACAGTGGCAGGTAAATCCTATGCACAGAGAGACATTTCTGTTTTCTAAAACTCATTCTCATAATAAATTACTTAAACCTATTGTCCAGTATCACAAATGTTTGCTAAAATTTCTAGAGAAACACACATGCCTTAATGTTGTATACATATTTATATGACCATTCTTGACAGTCAATTACTGTTGGCATTCTCAAAATAAGAGCTGAGAATCTGACCTGTAGTTTATTTCATCAAATTTTGGTTTTAGCCTGAGAAAAGATGAGTGTGTCATTATCCCTGTTTGTGTTCAGTGGAGGCATTTTCCCTCATAAGCATTGAAAACCCTGCTGTATATACAAAGGCCATCTAAAAATTAATTTCACAACTCCATTGCAGAAGAAGCCTCACTAACCTAGGTTATCTTTTTAATTATGATGAATTATCCTGTCAGCTGAGATGAAAGACATTAATAAAAATACAATTTTGGAAGCACTCACAGAGAAGTTCATCTGTTGTTCCAAATCTTTTTGTGCTAGAAATATGTGCTCCTGACACAGGAATGAACTCCTGCTTTTTACCTATGGTAATGTGCACACAGGACTCTGAAAGACATACAGTCTCTAAATGCAGGTTAAAAATGTTCCTGTAAACCAAATAAATATTATTTTCTTATTTTTACAAAGAAAAAAATGAAATTATGGGAGATTTATATGCCCAACTGAGCAATTGGCTTATTATTTTGTGATCACTTTTATACCAAAAGGGTTAAATAACATCTAGATTAAAACTAGGTTTTATCGGATAGTTCCACAGCACAAGTGACATGGCTTGGATATATGTGCACAAAACCCCACAGCAGACATATACCCAAGATTATGTATCATGACACAACCGATCTTCTCAAACTCAAGTTGATTTCAACTCCCTTTCTACCTGTCTAGGCTTGAATCTTTGTGCTTTGAAAATGTTGTAGACATTTCTACCTAATTTTGCTTCCTGTCAGCATCATTGCTTTTTAATTACAAACTGGACTAAAAAGGAAAGGACAGGAGAGATTGACTATATAGTCCACTACTTACAGAAGTCTTACAGGAAATGGGACACCGCTGGGTTTTGCAAATGAGGACAGTGGGTCTTCATTTGCAAATGAGACTTAACTGGGGTCCCCATATATTACACATCTGTTACACTAGTAGGGAAAGTCCATATAGCACAACCAATCTGTCTTCGTTGTGCTCTATAGACTCTGGTGCTGAATAGAGGCCTTTGGAGGAGGTATATGTACCTGCTATCATGTTAAGGCTTACAGGACAGAGAGAAAACAGTCAGCTCAGTGTTGTCAGGACTTCAGCATTTCTACACATATCTGCTCTGAGTGATATAGGTTGTTCGAAATGTGGGCTGAGAAGTGTTTTTGAGAATCTGAACCTACATATCTCTAGATCTTAAATGTGATATATCTAGAAAATCCCATTTTCCATCTTAGGATATATTTAAAAAGTATTATGATCAAATATTACAAGAGAATAAACATTAAATTTTATCACCTGGAAGTTCAACAGCTCTAATAAGCAGTAAATTAGTACCATGGCAAAAAACGGGCTGAGATACGTGCATGCATTTGCATGTGTGTGTTTATAACACAGAATGTGCTTTGTGTGTTGACATATACACTGTGGCCAAGTAGCACAGCAGACTACCAGAATCTGGGACTGTTCCTTGTCCTCAGTGTTGGCAAATGTTTGTGCATATTTAGTTGCCTGAAACTGGGAGAATGACTTGTCATAGTTCACTTTGCTTTTCCCATCAATTAAATGTATTAGCTATTGATTTTTGTATTGCTGATTGTAGAAGCAGAGCAATGGTGGCAGAGGACAGGAGAACAGGAAGGTATTATTTGTCCATGACAAATCCAAAAGTGAGTTTAATGAAGGGATTGACACCTTATGAGTGTGAGTTTAATATGAATAAGAGAAGAGTCAGATGTAGAGATTTGCAGTTCTCAGATGGGTGTGTATAGTTCTGACATATTATTTGCAGAGTGGTTCTGAACAATTTTATCCTTTCTTATCTCTTAGGCAAGTGAGAACAGCTAAAATAGTCATGAGCTAGTAAACAGTTAAAATATTTCTTGTTGAAAACATATGCTATAACTTGTGACTTTTTGGGTACTTGAAAACCAGAAAAGGGGAAATAAAGTCAAATAAAGTAACAACGAAAGCTTATCTACTAGCATCCCTTGCAGGTCTGAGCCTTGGTAACAGATTTTATACTGGATTCTCCACCGAGTTCAGAAGAATGAGTTCCAAACTAAAATGGCAGTATGTATCTTTAGAAACCCTTAGGATTTTATCTGGTTTGATCACAGATTAATTCTTCCTTCAAGCTATGCCAAGGAGATGGTTCAAAGGTCATCAAAATCAATAGAAGGGTATGAGCACATTTCAAAAAGCTTTGCTTCAGTCCCTAAAAGGCAGAAGAGTTGAAAGTATTTGTAAACAATATTTCCGTCAGTAAAACATGTTTATATTGTTTTGTGAGGCAGTCCAGGAAGTTTTGGCACTGAAATAAAAAGAGTACTGGAAAAAAATCTATAGCCTTATGAATAGAGTGTTCTCTTGGAAATAAATGATCCTGAATTCCCTATCACTATAGGGAATGTCTAATAAAAAAAAAAAAAAAAAAAAGGACTATTCTAAAAGAGAAGGGAAGTTTCTTCTCTTCATTGTTCTTGAAATATGAGAGTCATGTTATAAAGTCATCTGCTGGACTGAGTCCACTGGTGAGTTTCTCAGATGAAAAATTTTAAAATTAATATGACTAGGATTCAGACATAGAATATTTGGGCAGATCTTATATAAGCAGTGATGTACTTTAAATTCTGAAATTAAGTTTATATAATTTTGCCTTTTTTTTTTTAACTTTGCATTTAGACACTAAAATTGGAAATAGTACCAATAATAGGAATTACACTAGTTTCAGATTGGGTATAACACAGCAAAATTTTCCTATTTATTCTAACTTGCCTTTTATTCTGTGAGAAACACCTGTAGACACCAGAAGAATCAGTTTAGCTTCACCCTCCAACGCATTCCTTTGGTCTTCACTGAAATGTGTTCCAGTAATGACTGCACAAAGGAAAACAGTTATATGAGTTCATGCTACCAAACTTTATACATTCAACTGCAGTGATTAAATTAGGAACTTTTATATCTTGGGTTCCCATAAGGTAGATGAAAACCGACATGCATCAACAGAGGGCTATTTAGCTTCTTTGATATCTGAATTGCCTTTCTCTGTTGATTTAGGACAGTGATAAAAATTAATTGGTACCCATGGTGAGTTGGGCTTCTCTCAAGCACTTGCCTGGCACCACCAACAATTAGCTATCATGTTTCAAAAGTTGGCACTAGACTCTAAAACATGTGACATTTCTTCAGTAGAAAGAATCTTGAATGACTTGACTGCAAGCCTAATCAAAGGTATCAGAATCTCAATTTTCGTCAATACTGAGGATCTAAAGTCTGGGTCATGTCTAGAACTTAGCTTATCATTTTTCAAGAAGTGTGGATAAAACTGGAATTAAGCATTCTTTGGTACATATGGTGGTAAATGAGATAAACACAGCCCTTTTTAGAAAACAGATGGATGAACCTTCCATTGCAAATCTTTCTACAGAGTTTAATGGTTGCTGGTTTGCACTTTTTAACAGTGGCAAATGAAGTATTTTATACTACAAGTAGAAGAAATAATTTGAACTAAACATCTATATTTGAGCTGGAAATTGTTAGCACTTGAAAGAAAATCCTAAGACAACCACTAAAAATATTTGCATTTGCAGCAGTGGTCAGAAATTAATTCATATGTAATGGAATATGGTAGAAAAAAAAAGTGTTAAAAAGACACTAAATAAAATAATTGTAAATTTTCAGCCTCGGCATGGCTCTAGCCACCTGACCTCAAAATATATAGCAGAATCAGAATTGAATCAAAGACAAGAAACAAATTAAAATTATAGAGAAAAATTTACATTAAAGGTAACTGCAATTTTAAGATTGTTCAAATTTAGGAAGGGTAAGTGATGGATTAAAAACTTATAGGAAATCATGAATGAGCTATAGCCAGTAAAGCAGATGTTCCACTGTAATTTTTCCCATAATACAAGAAAGGGGAATAATCAATAAAAATTTGAAGCAGTGTATTGCACACTGCTCAGCAGAAATAATTCTGAACATACCACCCAGTTAGCTTGTAAATCTAAGAACTGCAAGATGTCCTTGCAATCCAAAAATTTGAAAAGGCAAACAGAACTCTCAGTTTTAGCATAGATATATGTGAAATTGGAACAAATCTATGCAAGATAATATAAAGAGCAATATTTTAGGATATAAATATTTATGGACAAATCTCATGGTTATTGCCCTCATGAAGTTTATTATACCCTGTTCTAAGCAACCTGATGCTGGGCAGCTTCTAAAGAAGAGTACAAAATGAGGTGGACTTCTGGCTAGGCAGATATTGGAAATCTTTGCATCCTTTTATACATCACTTTGTAATTCTGACCACATGAATAGAGAGCTCCATTGGTTTGATGTTCAATGAAATGATAGCTGATATAGTAACTCTTCCAATTTATAGGGCAGATACATTCTAGTAGCATATGCTACTAGAGACAGAGCCAGCAGTGACATCTAATCACTGTGAGAAAGCTCATTCGAACTTTGCTGCCAACAGTTTAGGGTAGATAACAGACATGCATTGACTTGATAGCAGGTGGATAAAAGGGTATAAACTGTGTTTTGTGCCTTCTGTCTGTAGTACTTATAGATGAGCTTATTTTAGGAGTTCAAGAGAGAGATTGTGTCTTGCAAATTTAGTTTCTGTGAGGGTTGAGTACTTGTCAAAGATTGCAGATTGGTAGCTTTCAATTTGAAATTCTCCAATTCCCTATAAGACTGATAGATATTGGAAGATGGCCACGTTTGTCAAAGATGTGGGTGATGAAGAGTTAGCTTAAGAGCACAAAGATTGTCTTCTATTCTGTTTTCCTTCCAAAAGGATTAGCATCTGTATTTTCTTTTTTCTTTTTTTTTCTTTTCTTTTTTTTTTTGGTTCCCAAACCAAAGAAAGCCAGAAGAACTGTATGTGGTTTTATGCCTTTAGTGGCTGGAGACATCAAGAACCAGCAACTGCTGAAAGGGATGAGGGCAATCAGGGCAATGTCAGTGAGGAGAGGAAAAACGAGGAGATGCTGTTTCTGCTAGGTTCTTGCTGTTCATAGATGTGTGTCTGCTTTGAGATGGGTTTTGAAATAAAACTAGTTGTCACAACTCTGGAAAATACTATGATTTATAAACCAAACCTGCCATTCAAGTTATTGCAGTGTAATAGGGGCAATAGCAAAGGAGACTTACCAGACTAACATTATCAAAGTTTTCCAGCCTTGATTTAGAAGGAATAGCTAAAAATGAAAATATAGTTCATTCCATTAATTCTCTGGCCTCCTAGTTGACATTTTCAAGTGCAGAGAACCTAGCAGCATTACTATTGGTTCATGAACATATTTGACCAGTCCAAACTGTATTGAGTTGAACATATCTGCCAGAAATATAGTTATCACATGACAAAAACCTTCATCCCGCCACAATCCAGAGAAAATATGAAGCAAGAACTTAATTAAGGTAACTGTGTGTTTACAATTTGTTTTGAGTTTGAAAAAGGGTAAAATTCAGATGCTTTACAGAAATGTTCTTAAGAAAGCAAGGTCAAATGTCTGTCTGAAAATTATATGAAGTCTTTCACAGAACTTCTGGGATGCAGATTTTTTTCTGGGTGGAGAATAACTTAGAAATGTCAGACAGAGGTAGTAAGCATAGGAATTAGAGCAGTCAATCCAGAAGGTCTAAAGCTCACAGCTTCAACTATGTCACATTTCCAGATGGCCTCACTGCTTGGGGTGGACAGGAACAAAAGAGGGTCTTTAATAACTCTCCGCTGGTCCATAGCTCTGACTGTGTCTGGTACCCACCTGACAGTCAGGTGCCTGAAACAACTTTGTTCTTGCTTCTCTTGCCTTTTAGCATTCGCACTCCTACATATCTCTTTGTTCTCTCCTCACTATTGAAGAGCCTATACACACTCAAACAATGTGGAAAGTGAAGCAGTATGTTATGGCAACAAATGTATTATGGCACTAATGTGTTTTAATTTAAAAGGCCAAAGAATTAGAAGCCATTCACCTCTTTTAAGACCACACAATTCCTATTATAAACAGAGGGCAACTTCCACTTCACTTCCCTCATAGACTGGGTTGAACAATGTGCTTAATCTGGCAGAACTTCAAAAAACCAAGATAAGACTTCATCACACAGTTTCTCAGCTGAGGGAATAACACACAGACTATGAAAATGAACCAGAATTTAGCACTCCCTGGGGAGAGCAAAGAATAAGTGCAAGTATTTTGTTTTCCTGTGTATATTTTATGAATACCAAGTTTAAAATTACAGATGTAAAAAAGAAATATACATTTGCTATGATCCATACAGGATAATCTTTCATTAGATCACAACTTTGTATCATCATTTACATCATTATTAAATTACAGTCCTAAGGAATTTTCTTCATTTAATATGCTACATGAAGATAGCACACTTGCTCTATCTCTGGACAATTTCTGTCATGTCCGGTGAAATTACTGTTATTTCTGTTATTTTTCTCCTAACTCATGCATTGAATGATTTCTAGGATGTAGCACTTTGAAAGAAACAGGATTTTTTTGGAACAGATATTTAAGTTGTAACTGAAAGTCTATATTCTGAATGAAAATTAATGAGAATAATTAAAGGCAAAATAATTGGTGAAAAATGAATATATATCATTTCAGCATCACAAATAAAAGACTTATGAGAATACAATGTTTGAGAAAAGAAAGCTTAAGAAAGATCAAAAGTATCACTTTTTACCTTTAAACAATAGAGTTCTTAAATGCTACAATATGATTTTTGCCAGTTCTAACTACTAATACTTAGTTCTTAGTTGCCATTTGTAGATATAACAAGAGTGACAGTTACTTTATGAAATGTGGCCAAATGTACTGATATACCTTTTATATATTTTTTTAACTTAAATTTTTTATTACCTAAAATCTTAATTTTCTGCTGAAAACTAAGGGTCAACTTGACATAAGGAAAATACTCCCTACAAAATATTCTAGGAGAGGACATCATGACCATCAATATATCTGCATGGATGTATGAAGTTTTGAAAAATCACACCACGTCATTAACTGGGAACTTCTGTAAACTCATGGGCAAATCCCAGTGGGTTTTACTGGGAACAGGCTTTCATAAATTTTGTTATCTTTAACTTTGACTGTAAAATATTTTTCCAACAAGGTAAAGCATTCTTGTTTAACTAGATTCAGATCTGTGTAACTGGAGTAGGTTCAGTGGCGTCACACAAGAATATATTGACCTAGTGTATTATGACATGGATGACACACTCTCAGCTTTCAAATATTAGTGTTACTAATAAATAGGGGAATACTTACTCTATTTATTAAATTTTCTAAAACCCTAACAGCAGTTGTAGAAAAAGAAAGATTTATCTACCAATAAAAACCCAAATATTACATTTACCAAATCCCCATTCTTTATTGTAATGAAATTTGTCTTTCAGCTTTTAAAATGCATTTATAGAGCAAGAAATGTACTCTGATCCACTGTCTCTGAGATGAATAACCGCATTATTACTTGCCTGTCAGGTCTAAGTAAGGTTGTTAATAATACACAGACAGCTACTAAAAATTCAAAACATGGGAGGTTTCCTTTGGAGAAAATTGCCGTTTTAACCTTTGATTTCCCTTCTGAATCAATTACTTACTTTCATATAAGCCTTAAAATGCCTGATTTCCAATCAGAAGTGAAAATGCTTCAAAGAATTCAAAGATTTTTGAAGAAACCTATGGAAACACACTGTCAGAATTTTAAGATACTACAGTCTAAAGTACAGAATACCTGTTCTCTCTACGTTAACCACTAAACATAATAGAAGACTTATTTGAATGAAATCTCGCAATTAAAAATATTTTTAATCTTGCATTTCAAACATTGTTTTCCTCTTAATCTATATTTGCAGTCATGAAACCGAACATCTAAACTTAGGTTCTTTTCTTATACAAGTTTTCAACACACAATTGACTGCCTTTCATTAAATGAAAAAAAAGAAAAATATTCCACATTTCTGATAGATGCAAGGTAGAGACACCGAAATTCACACATAATTATATATGTTTTTTCCTGGGGTGAATGTGTGCTGACATATTTAACTTGTCTTACTGGAAATTCTGATAGTTCAAAACTTCTCTAAATTTATGAGAATACTTTCCCACTATTTTTATAATAAACAATGTAACCTAAACCCAATCCAATTTAACACTTAAATTTCAGTTAAGTTTGACTATTTCACTTTCTTCTGGAATCCCTTTGTGCATTGTGCAGTGATACTTCTGCTGCCCTGTAACTATCCTATTGTCTGGAGTCTTCCAAGTAAGTGATTTTATTCTCTCATGCACCATAGATATGTGATTTCCAGAATGCACTATGGAACTTTTATGATACATTCAAATGTAGATGAGCAGCGCAGACCATAGAATAGACATAAAAAATAGTGTCCATCATAGGCCACACATGTATCACAAACCGTTTTTTCCTGCAGACTTTAGTTGGCCATCCTCATCAAATGAGGCTGATCATCAACCAAGGAAGTGATGGAACAATGTCTTCTCCTGCTGACCAGGTTTATTTCTAGCTTTTAGGTTTTGGAACATCTGATGATCTGAGGAGGAAATTCAAAATCAAGCTGTACAATGAAGATCATTCACTCACCGTTTCCCTCACATTTGCTATTTCTCCTCACAGCAGTAGAAAAGTACCCTTAGGGTCTGCTCCAAGGCTATTTGAGTTACAGACTCAAGCTAAATCTCCATCTGAATTTTGCTGTGGAGAATCCAGTGAAGTGTGCATGGGCAGATCTTTAGGAATCTCACCGCAGAAGGTGATGTGAACTCACAACAGAAATGATGCTAATACCACTGCATAAAATAGGTAGAGATTACACAAGCATGTAAAAAGAGTTTCAGGGTTTGCTAAAGGGGTTAAAAAGAATTTATTTAAAAAAATAAGACATTTGTTAAATTTATCAAGCCTCATTTATAAAATATTTCAGTTACATTTTTCTGATGGGAAAACGCACTGACTTGTACAGAATATAATTTTTCCAATGAGGCAACAAGAACATTGCTAGTAGGCTACCTTTTCATCCTTGTTCAGCAACAGTAGTGCTAACCCATACTCACATTCATTCAATTTAACGTCATATGCCAAATCAACCAAACATATATCTCACATCTGAGGTGTTTCATCACTATGTTTTAAAAAAAAAGGTCCCAAGTGTTTCTACTCATTATTAGAAATAGCACTGATATGGTCCTCATGTGTCTGTCTCCTCACCTATGCACTTGCCAACTCTGGAAAACCTAGTAACATTGAACTGCCAACTCTCCTTTCAAGAAAGTGAACAGATAATTATGCAATCTGTTCATGCACTGCAAATAACTTGGCATTCTGGGAGCCTAGCAGTGCGACATGAAATAATCCATACTTTGTGGGGTTGTGAGCACCTTAAGTGAATTCAAATTCTATGCTATTCTAATGCCACCATATGAGGTAGCAATGGCAACCTGCAAATATTTTTAAAATTACAGAGCTAGATTTAAGGTTGGATTATAATTTTTGACAGCTCTTTCTTTTCAGATATTACACTTGGTAAAGATGAGTGTTCATCTGCATGACACACGGCTTTTCAAACAAAAGCATCTGCCTTCTGTGTTTTCATATGTTTCCAAGAAAACTGCTGCTTGCAAAGTCTACAGCTGTCTCCCCCCACCCCATCAGCTTCCCTCATTACAGTAAAATTCCCTTAAAGTGTATAATGCTGCTTATTTTTCCCCTAAGGCTGTTGTACCATAGCTTAAAAAAGAAAAAAAAAAAAAATAAAAAAATAATCACACCTGTGGATCAATTTATGAGTTCTTCATTGAATAGCTGTATTTTGGATTATTTCATTTCATATATATCTAATAAGGAGACATCAACACGACCTGCTACATTCTATGAATTCAGATCAGCACAAAGGCAATGTCTTTGGTTAGTCAAAGATGTTTTATAAAAAATCTCAGACTCTGACTGATAATTAAAAGTGGACAAACAGATACAAATACAGCAAAAAAGTGCAGTTGCTTTGTTGGTTGGCTCTAGAGAAATAAAGAAAAAACCCTCCACAGATATCCAACAGTTGGAGTATCTTTTCAATTAGTCATTTAAAGAAATAATTTATTGTACTTGTATGCTTGATGATCTATGCTTACATACATATGATTTGTATTTTATGTATGCACTCATCTATTCTTAAGCATGACAAAAATAAATACATTTTAACCTGCAGGGAATAATGTGGAAAGGATTGTTAAAACATCAAGGGATACAGAAAAACTGTGGTGTAAGAGAATCTTAACCTCATGTAAGATTAATCTGAATAAATGTAATTTTCTATAGCCACAATGTCATGATGACTCATCATTCTCCCATAATTAATTTACAGTAATAAAATCAAGATAAGACCAGGTTTATGAGGAACGGAAGTATATTTCCTTCTTAGAAAAAGAGCAGTTATAGAGAATCTTATGAGCATAAGCAAGATACGTCATGCCCTCAGCAAAAAAGATTACTTGAAAGTATAAAATGGAGGTAAATGCAGAAGATGATTAGGCATTCTGCTTTATATTATAAAAAGATTGTAGTTAACTGTACAACAGCAAAAATACGCTGAGACAAATGACATGCTGTAGGTACTGTGGAAAAAAATGGGAATAACCTTGAGCTAGTCTTGCAATAGCACTGCCAAAGGCCTATCAACACCTTCTTATTAGAGTTGTAGCAATAGCTCTCCAGAGACTGAAGTCCCTCTAAATCTGTGAGCTCACTGAAATGGCAAATAAGACCCACACTGATGAGGGAGCATGAAACTGCACCACTGGGCAGCTAATTCACCAGATACTTTCAAAGTGCTCAAGGCAGAAAAGCTAACTGAGCTGATGAAAACAGATGCTACACAAAACATTGCTGTATTGAAGCATCCTAAAGTCAAAGTCCTTTTGGCAGAAGACCACAGAGGGGCCCAGAGGGGAACTGGTGAGACCTGGGAGTAAAAGGTGAATAGATGGTTTGGCTTAACCCAGGTATAGTTTAAGCTTTCTTTCTTTTGTTCTTGACGTAAATACATCACTTAGGAAGGTGTCGTAGTTTACTGTGGGATATTGGAGAAAAGTACCAGAAACTAATTTCCTCCTTATTCCTAAGGAAGAGCTACAAGCTACCTAATGCTGATTGCATCTGCAGGAGTCCATTTGAGTATAAAAAAATCACTGAAATTGCTGGAAAAAACAACTAATGAAAAATATTTTCAAATTTCATTATAATCTGGCAAACATTTCTTTATCAAAATAGCAATGTTTGGCAAAATTTTTATATCTAGAGCAAAATTAGTTATACCTGAAATATTTTTTAATGACTTTTCTAATCAGTGGAGATAAATAAGCAATTCTAGAGCTCAGCTCATATCATCTTATAAGAAACAACCAAACCATCTTAGCCAAACCCTTTATATGCTTGTTTGTCCCCATTACCTGTAAAGATCTTAATAGTGACCAACTTATATAAATGCGTACATGACAGGTGTCGAAAAGTAGGCAAGTTTTCAGAACAGGCCATAAGTATTCCATTTCCTCTATGACAGAACACACACTGCAAAATCAGAACTTACATCTGATGTGGCAAAAACAATGCAACAACTTAAGAAAGTCTTATTTCTGACATTTGTTATACACATTCAGGATAAAATAAGAGGAATTAATATTCAATAATTTGGTATTTTAAACAGAACATCTTTATACACAGTACTACTGTTACTAACACTTCTTAAATCTTCCACCATCACTATATTTAAGCCCACCAAGTTCAACATGTTCCAAATCAGAGGAATAATTTTAATCCTCTGCTGTGGATTGGTCAACAGGAAAGCTATTTTCTCTTTGGTATTTCTGGACAAAATTTGCCTTCAGAATTTGCCTTATGTATAATGAATGCTATTCTGCTTCTCCTAGAAGAAGTGACATCAAACCACTAAACAATCATATAGAAAAATCTTTAGGCTACCTCGGACCTAGCTATATTCCTGAACATCTTTCCACCTACCTACCCTTCCCATGCTTGAAATTTTCATTGGTTTCAATAAGAAATATGGACATATCTTTGACAGAGAAGATGGAAATATCCCTGGTAAAAATCCCTGGTAAATAGAAAAGATATATCTGTCAGCAGGCAGTAACGATATAATAGGTTTTAGTATCGCTTGGTGTGATTGTACAGTCTGTCCATCTGTCTATCTGTTGTTACCATCCCTGGAGTTTGTTGTCCAGTCATAACCAGGTCTGACAGAGGTATAGTCTCAAAGATTGGAAGTTTCCACTTATTTTATATGAATGAGTTCCTGGTTATAACGATGGACCTAATCAGCATTCCCTTGGAGGAAAAGCCATTGCAATCCAGTACTTTACTTGTTTCAGAAGGAAACGGCAAGCTGGCCAGTCAGCACACGTGTGTTTGGACAGTCAACACACGTGCAGCTGTAAATCTGTCACAGCATATGCTGCCACTCGCCCAGCCAAATACATGGAAGATGCAGGAGGATTGAAGGTGGCAAGGACTTTGTGGGAAAGACCTGCAAGTATTGAGGAGAGTGTTAAGGAAAGGTGAAAACAAATCATCATTTTTGCTGCTGATGAAACAGAATGCTTTCATGTATATGTGTTTTCATCACTGAAGCTTTCTCCCTTTTCAGGAAAATTGCTTATTTTTCACATCCTTTGCATTGCTGTTCTTCTTAATGAAACTATGTCTGCTAAGGTTTCTGAGAGAGAATTTGGAAGCTTAGTTGTGACAAAAAGGAGGAAATATGTATTTGCATTATCATGAATACATTATAGAGAAGCATATGCAGAATCCAGCTGACACCACACTTCCTCATAGAGGGCAGTGCACTTGAATAGTCTAAGTGCTTTAAATGCATGAAGTGAATACATAAAACATTTGAAAAGAGATTATATTTTATCGCCAGGAACATAGTGAAGGTTGCTTCAGACAGAGTTGCTTAAAAAAGAATAGGTTTGAGGACCAATGTCTTTCATTTTTTTTAATAAGCTGTTTTAGACAAAACTGATATTCACAGGGTGAAGGGGAGGACTTTCTGCATTGCTAAGAAATAAGCCACAATCCTGGATATTCAATAGGAATGCAGGCTTGTCAGGCTGTCATAGAAGAAGCACCAGACTCTGCATGCAACCAGTTAGCCTTCATGTAAGCTGCTTAACTACATTCTCTGCAGTGCTGTACATGTGAGATTAATGGTAGGCACAGGAAACTTAAAAGGAAGATTTACCAATGAACTGAAATGCTGAATGAATTGTCCCATAAACAAAACAATATTCTCTAAAGCTCTGAATTCCTGGAAGGCCTATACTAATGCCAGGGAGAAAAAGAATCAAAACAAGCAGCCAAGAAAATAATTACATCCTTCAGAAGTAATTTCTCAATAAACAGAACATTTAACTTTCCTATGTGTTGTTATAAATGAAAACAGTTTTTCAATTGAGGAAAAAGGTAACAAAGATTTAAAAAATCCTTTTCTTGAAGAAAAGCAAGGTCTTTTTCTGCAAGACCAAAATTCTGAGCCTGAAAAATTCAATAACTCTTGAAATAATTCAAAGCTACACCTTGCCAAATCTTAGCTTGGCTAACATGTATCCTTTTGGGCAAGTGAGTGCAAAACCTTAGTCCTTAAGCTTCTGCCTGCCTCCTCAGTCACCTGAAAAGTTTGCAGCCAGATATATGAAAATGTTTAGGAGAAATTAACTCCCACTTACAAGTCATGTAATAGAGTCTTTTCCTTGGAACTAACCTAAACTTCCACCAATGGAGTCACTGAGAACTTGCTTTTCTATGTGTGGAATTATCTTCTTCTAGGCAATGCTGAACATCTAGGTTCCTTTCTTCTTCATAAGTCCTGTTACTTCACTGATCTTGCCTGGAATTCCTCATGGTGTTGGGATGCTTTCCTTACACTAAGACCTACACACTGAAAGGAGAGGAAAACCTCCTTTATTTCTTCATGTGTTAGTATTTCGCATATTTAGCTAGAAAAGAGGAATACAATCCTTCCTTTGAGCAGATTTTAACAGAAAAATCCTGTTCTTTAGGCCATTCTGATATTTGGCTTTATCATTCCAATGGAGCCCATTCATTTTATATAAAGAAAATGAAATATTTAAGAATTCCTTTTACGTATGTTGTTTAAAAGTTCAACAAAGAGGTGAGGTCAGGTTTTTCTAGTCCATAGAAGGTGCTGAACACCGTCTTCTTTCATCCTGTTACAACCCTTGAAAGAAGACAATGAGCACTATTGGAGTGGAATGCATGGCAAAGTGACTCAGGAGAGTGAGTGATGAAAACCCTGAGTTAGCACTGACACTATCTGCAACATCCACACCTCACACTCCATCACTATCTGGAGAGCGTAGGTGGAGATAGCAAGCCTGAAGAGATCCTGCAAACACAAGCATTACAAAGTGCACAGCAATGTTATCTTACTGATAGTATATCAAATATGTTTTATTGTTCCTCTCTACTGTTGCTCTAAAGCATGCCATAACGTATGTTAATGGCTGACATCGTATTCTTTAGTCACTAGCTGCTTGTTCTATTTTAATACAAAATTACTTGTGATACAATATTTAATGCAGTAATCAATGTAATTTAATCAAAGTTAATCAGCCAGTGTAGGGATTTGTGCTGATGCAGCTCTACGAGTTCTGGTTCCAGACTATCCCTGTCAGCAACAGGACGGCGTTTCTGCCCTTGGCGTAGCAATGCCTCAGGCACCTGAACCTAGAGTAAGTTTCCTTGGCAGGAGTACCTGCCTCTGGGTTTGTTTCCCACCACCTACACAGCTTTCTGGAGAGCCAGATGCCTGATCATAAGGCTAGTTGGACTTCTGCTGATCCTTCAAATTAAGTGGCATCTAAAGACCCATGCTCTGTGTAGGCAGCTCAGGCATTTTGTTGGAAGCTGTGGTGCATAGCAAGCACCAAATTACCTTTATCATATGTGTCTTTTAGGTTTCTGCTTTCAGTAAGTGACCTGTGTTTCATCTAGAACCTGCAAAAGCAGTGGCCAATTAATAGATTTTCACCTCTATAATTCTTGGCAATGTTTTCATGTTGGGTTTTTGCTGTAGTATGAACATCAGCACAATGTAAAACATCGCATCAGAAAAGTGTACAGAGTGCAGTGCAAAAACACTCATTGCCCTGGAGAAAGTAATGTCTCCAAAATACACGTGAGATTGTATGCAGAAAAAAAAACCCCTCACTTGCTTGTAAAGATACATTTTTTGTACTTGAGGAATTTTGTCTTGAATTAAATTTGTTCTACAGTAATGACAAGCACACTTTTAGGTGTGTCAGACACTGGATTACACTTAGCTGCACCACACACCCATGGCCCTCTGCTCTGCTGGGGAACAGATTCATGAAGTACTTACAAGATTAAAGCTTGGCTATTTTTGTAAATGTATGAAATGTAAACTTCTCTATATTCAAGACCAGTTTTTAGTTATTTAATTTTCTATTTTCCAAAGTAGTATAACATTCCCTGAAGGTTTCAGTGAAGTTGGTGAAATATTGGGCAAAACATTACCAATCTTGGGCTACTCTTCCCAAGTGAAATTACGTAATTTCCTACACCAGAGAAATAGTAGCTGAAACAGCATTGAAAGTTTCATATTGATATGAATCATTTGGAAGGTAAAGATTCTGAGTAAGACACCTTGAAGGTATCCTCTCATTTTCTGCAAAGAGAAGCACTGTTGAGAAGCGTATGTAAAATGGTGTCACCCTGCCAAGTGCAGAACTAGCATGACCTACAGTTGTTTGCCTCTAGAGTGTGCTATCAAGAGGAATAAACTGAATTAACTTTCCCTAATTCTATAACTGACTTTTTTTTAAATGCAACTTTATATGCAAGTTGAATCTGAGAGACATGTTATCAAAGAATTAGGAAAATAAAAAGAAGAAATCTGTCTTTAAGGCTGATAGTACTCTATATTAGAATGTCTTTCATTGATTTTGTCCCTGAATGCTAAGGCTTCCTTGATCCCGGTGTGTTCTGGGAACAGGTCATTTTATGTGGCTTTGTGGTGAAATCAATGTCAAATAAGGGATGTAAGTCCCATGGTTAGGTTTTTTTACTTATGCTCATTAAATCAGAGGATTTTACTAACCAATTATGTGATCAGTACCTCACTGGAATTGAGTAAGTTCTACTGAATCTACATGGGAAAACATTTTTATGATATAACATAGTTTCAGCTATAATAACAGTTGTTGTGTCTTTAAAATTAATTTAGGATTTGTGACAATTTTAAATTCATTGAAACTGCAGTGATCATGGAAATTATTTCAGCCACCCATAAGGCATCACAGATTCCCATTACTATTACTTTTTTTAGTTTTCTGGCAAAATGCTTGATTGTTTTTTTAATTAAACAGGATTATTAGCAAGCCTGAAACTGATTATAATGATTGATTTGACTTATTGATTTTAACACTCTATTCAAAAAGTGGGAAAGCAAATACAGTTTTTCCAGTTTTTGTGGTGTAGTTTTTTATAATAAACATATCTGATCTTATTAGAACATTTGTTTTATGCTAATTATAGTAAAGGAACAAGTGCCCTAACTTCATAGTCAATGTTTCAAAGCTGTCAAAACAAAATATTTTGAGTAAACTGAATTGATATTTTCTTTGAATTTTGGCTTGCAAATCTCTGATGGTTCAACATTTCAGGAAAGGAACATTTTTAACTTTTTAGTCTGGATATCAGTTTCCAACCTAGTGCTACTGATGAATTATCAGAAGTGAAGAGCAGGACAGATGCTTCACAGGCATCAGAAACCTGTGCCGTAGTAGTGCAGAAAATAAAAATTCTTAATGCTGAAGGCATGCACATGAGGCAACCCAGGCCTGCCCTCTCCTTGCCTGATAGCCATGTCAGAGCAAAGAACTCAGGAGCCAGCTCTGGCCTTAGATGGCAGCTGATCACATGGCAGTTGCTCACCTCCTTTTTTCCTTTGCTCATGTGTCTCATTTTGCTGATATTTATGAAAAGGCTGTTTCAAGTGAGATAAAACATTGTCCTCAGTCTTTACATTGTCTGTACCTTGATGCAGCTTTAATGACGTGCCAGTAGCAAGCCCCTTCATTTCATGGGCTTGCTCTGTTATCTAAATCCAATATCTAATTCTGAGTCTTTTTTTCTGATTTGAGATCTAAATATTTTTTTCATTAAGGAAAGAAAAACAAATCAACATGGCTGAAGTAAGCTAGAGAAAATTATTATATACTGTTTTATTTCTTTTTCATTTTTCTATTAAAATCCATAAGTTCTTTCTTCTGTTAGAAGTCATATCTATTTCAAGAAAAAAGATAATTATGAAAATCAATGGTCTACTTAATACAGTCCTCTCAGGTTCCCTTAAATAACTATTGAAAGAAATACTGAAGTATCATGGTATGTATACAAATAAGAAACTGATAATATACTAAGTGCACTGTGGCTTAGACACTGAAAATTGGCCAGCACGCTACCCTCAAAGCTGGCATGCAGTATGCATGCAAGAAGGCTTTTCACTGGGAGTTTAGAGTGAACACTTACTGAACACCTAGTGCCTGCTTTTATCTATCTTTGGTGTCTCCAAGGTATACAATAGCACAGCTGCAACTTTGTCAGGTATGAGGGGAACCCTCTGGCTCTACCTTACAAGGTTCAAGTCAGTAAATATTTTAAATTGGCTATTATTAGTTTCTTAAATCTTGCTGGTCATGTGCTTCTTCACTATGGGACCTCAGAATAAATGTCAGGAATAATTAGCCGACATTTGGCGAAAATCCCCAAAGAAAGAAATGCTATTCTGTAAATCTCTCAGCACGAATTTTAGAAATATTTCATTGTATTGGCCTTTTACTGCATACAACTGAGACTCTGCCTTGAACTAATGTCCCTTCCCCCTTTTTTTCTTCCTTTTCCCCTTTCCCTTTCCCTTTCCCTTTCCCTTTCCCTTCATAGGATTCACATTTTATTGATGTTTTAATTTATTTTGTTTTGATAACGGACCAGTCTCTCTTCCCACAAAAGCCATTAGCAGATGGTCATTACTTTCAAAGAAAGACAGACTGAACTGGATCTACTGGTTAATCTTTGTAGCTGATTTCCATTTCGTGTGAAAACGAACCTTTCACCTCCAACATGAGTTCACCTAAACAAAAAGATCCTCTATGGTTATTTCTTCAGTAACTGAAAGTGAGGAACAAAAAAAGCAAAAAATAACGAGAATTCTGTCAAATGAAAGAAAGCTTATATCCCATGACTGTGTGTCTTTCACCTCAATGCTGATCATGACACAACTCCAAATTCCTTGACTGATGAAGGGATCAAAAATCACAGAGCAGATGAAAAATCAAGGCTCAGATCTACCTGTAAGGAGTCAAACAGCAATATCTCATCACGTAGCCTAAGCAGAGCCTGCTCGAAGCTGTTCTGGAAAGAAAGTGTTTGGGTTGGTATAATTCCACTGTATGAAAGAATTAAACATGGTTTGGAGAAGAGATTAAAAATCTTCTAAGGTAAGTGACCTGAATGTCAAGCTTATGGTTTTCCACTCATCCAGCACTCATCCTTAATGTTTTGGTCATCAGCTTAAGAACCGGTTTAGTGCCAAATGACTTTGATGCTAGGCAAACCTGTGTACCCGGAACTGCAGCAAAAATCAGGACATGTAAGAATAACTCCAGACTGATATTTCAAACTGATCTTGGATGGTGAAAGCTATTGGTATGAGGCTTGATTTGGTAAGGAAACAAAAGGGAAAAGAAATTATAAGGAAATTATCAAGGAATAATAATATTAAGAATAACTTCAAAAATAATCTAAAATATAGTAATCATCTAGAAGAGAGAAGAAAAAGAAAAAGTCTGTGACATTATGAGCTTTAAATTATTCATATAGCTCAAATGTTAATGTTTTCTTTAAACATATGAAATTGTAGCTATAGTGGAGAAACAGGTCTATGAATATATAAACCAAATGTATGATTCTTCAGACACTTTGCATAGCTCCAAAATCTGACTTATTTTGATATTCAAAACATGCCATCTTCGCCTTTAAAATGAAAACATTTCTTAGAAACGTGATTCTACAATGAGCTGAAAAAGTTTTCTGTCATGCATCTGCCTCAACAATGATGTAGAGATCATGATGAGGGCAGCCAGTAACCTTATTCCCAGATCCATTTTGGGCATTAACGTTCAGTCAAAAGGAAACTCTTCAATAGGTGGTTATGCGGTCAAGTTAGGATGCCTTTTTTTTTTTTTTCTTTTCCCCACATATACATTTGTCTGCTTTTCTCTGACATATTCCATATTTTCTGTATCTGTAGCTATAGAAATTCTCTACTGGGTTATTACTCATTTGTTTATACATCAGCCAATGACAAGCCTAAGAAATCGTTGACAGGTCCCTATGATGAGCAACAATGCTGACCATTCAGTGTCCACAAAGGCAGGTAAAGCAGTGCACTGCAGAAATGTAAAAGAGAACTTAGTATGGGCTAATACCACAATCTGCATTTTCAGAGGTGAAAATTTTAACTTTGCCTTTAATTTGACCTCTCTCAGAAAGTTGCAGAGACCAACGTTTACAATATTGGGAGGAAAACATCTGCAGCAAATCTCTGCTAGCTTTATGACATGCATGTTTTGCTGCTGGGATACAAATGATACATTTACGTCTTTCAGGTTGCTATTTTAACTTGATTCTCTCTTTTCTTTTCTTTAGATGAGTGGACTCTTTTTACATCTGCACTTGAAAGCTTAGGGTTGTTATCACAATTCAGAAATTCCCCAGGAAAATATAAAAAAGATGGTCAGAAGAGTGTGTGTGGGACTGCAAATGACACTTTTTTCTTTTCTACTCACCAGTGAATAATGCAGGATACAGGTCAGCAGTGAGAAAACGAGGCTGTTAGTGCTCTCCTGAGTCACCATGGTCAGATATTGCCAAAGTGGGATCCATGTCTAATGTGGAAATTCAGTGTGGGTTATGTGGAAATATGAGGTGTCGGTTGTGCACTAAACAGAAAAGGTTGCTGCTCGTTTGAGAGCTGTCACTGCTTGTTGCCGGGAGGGTCCTGCCCTGCACTCCCCCATGGCTCATGTGTGGGTTGTTCCTCACTTCTGCTGCACCCCAGGGTTTCCTCAACCACTCAGTGCTTCAAAGGACCAGAACACAACCTCAGCCCTTACCCACAACTTCATATTTAGCCTTTGATTTCCAAACTGGATCTGCACAGGGTAGGTGCATTTTGAACTCAAATATTACTTCAAATTTGAGCACTTGTGTTTTTTTTGTGTATTTTTTGTTTGTTTGTTTGTTTTGTTTTGTTTTGTTTTTTAATATAGCACCCATCCCTCCCAGTCTTCATGCTGTTGTATGGCTTATGTGTGTACTGTTATGTGAATACCTTGCAATGTGCAAGATTCTTCCTTCTTTCAAACAGAATTAAAAAGGAAGAAGTCACCCCTACTGTCCATGTCAGAGATCTGAACTGAATTATTATCAAAATATACTGATGTGCAAAACTCATTCAAATTATTTGTTTTGATACTTCTGATGTGTGTAAGTGTGTGGAAATATTCCTTCCAGATGATGAGGCAACAGACTTAACTTTCAACCTGTCCCAAATGCAAAAACTCCTAAAAGATTTGCCAGTACCTGTTCCAGCTTTATACATATCTGATGCTATTTATAGTGATTGTACACAGGATTTCTGGGTAATGTTCTACTTCAGGCAGACATGGTATAATACAACTACATTATCTCTTCTACTGTACTCACTGACCTAATTGAAGAGTTTATAGAATAAATGGCATAAGACATATTCTTTTTATTGTCTGAACTTCAAAGACCTTTATTTTTTGTCGGAAGAAAATGTAAACTGCTGAAGAAAAAAAGCAAATACACATTCCTACTAATTTTTATTTAATACAAATGAGATAAAACTAAGTGCCAAAAATTTGAATATTTTAGCAAATATTGTGATTTCAAGCAAGAGTTAAAAGAATAATTTTATTTTTCAACACTTTGGGGAAAGAAAGAGCTAAATAGTGAAAGAAATATAATGCACAAGATATCTGAATTTAAAGCATTTTTTCTCTAGGAACGATTAGCTTACAGAATGAGTGTTTGTCTCTTTCTAGTGATATTTTAAATGATAGATATAATGTGAAAATAATAAAATAAAGGTATATAAAGTGAGAACAAGGACTACCTGAAATTACCCAGGTTTTCTACAGTGTAGAGTAAAACTGTTCAGGTAAGCAACCTGGCAAGAGCAGTTACATGTGTTGCTGGAGATCATGCTAAGTAAGCAAAGCCATACCTAGATATTCAGTGAAAATTTTGGTCAAAACTCCACATACCTTCCATCTTGTAATTTTTCAGAAGTAATAGTCCCAGGTTGCTCTAGTATTTCTTGCAGAAGTCCATCTGAATTCATAAAATGACAGCAGAGAAATGACGCGAGTTGAAAGGCTTTAACTGGCTCATGCTGTCAATCAGACAGTGGAAAATTAAGGGGGAGAAAAATCCCCTGAATTTAAAGAAGTTACAAAATATTTCTAAAGATGATGTAAGTAAGTAAACTAACATCTGTAATGAAGGTGGACTTGATGATCCCAAAGTTCTTTTCCAACCTAAAAATTTCTATGATTTACAGAAGTCATACTTGCTTGTGAAAAGGCAAAACTCAGTAATATGTCTCAGCCATTTACTTGGCATTTTGGACCCTGGAGTACCAGGATCCCATGAGATGCATTCCTTCCTTGATCCCCAGTCTCAGCTGTACTGTACATGTTTCATAATACATGTCCACTTTTCCTAGCAGGAAATTTTTGAGTGTTTTATCCATTTCCTGGACTTTTCCAGATGGTTATAAGTTCTGTGAGATCTATATTTCCACTTAGGCTGCCAGAGAAATCCTGGCTTTTCTTCCCCACACACATGCAGATCAGCTCTACAGTGAGAATGATAGTCGCACATCCAACTTACCCTGCATGCCTTACAGTTTCGCAGTAAAGGTGATGATTTTTTTTTTACATTAGTCACTTTTTCATGCACAGGTTAATTATCTAACACACTGTTTTTTCTGGATTCAGCTGACATGTGAATGTTTTACACAAAACAGTTTACGTGTGTGTGAAGTAAGTCCAAGGTACCTGGCATATATCTGATGGACTGCAGTTCTGCTCAGCGTGGACATAGAAGGTACAGTATATCATGATGTAGATAACTCCATCAGAAACATATTTACACTTCTTTCAGGAAGGTGGTTCTTCTTCAGTGATCCCATGAACTCCTGCTTTCACGGTATGCCATAACATTTGTGTGAAGGTATATTCAGGACGATATTGATCAGAACATTTAGAGACATTTCTAATGTATCCTTCTGAGACGTATTGCAATAATTTTTAACTTTCCTTAGAAGCCAGACACAATCTGGAGCAATTCTTAGTTAAAAAGGAAAATTAGTTATGTTCCAATTAGGATCTGAGTTGAGGAAGAATAGCTGAATGGAGTAAATGTGGGCGTGGGGGTAGGAGTGAATACATGCATCCCTGGAAAGTGGAGTGGTAGTGCAAAGGTCTCTGTGGACAGCAGGGTATGGAGTTAGATCTGATGAGGCAATTACAACAATAACTCTATTTAAAATGCAGTCTCATTGAGTGCTCCTCTTACTCAAGTTTCCAAGAGTGTCACTTCTTATAGAATCATATCACAGAATCATAGAATGTTTTGGGTTGGAAAACACCTTAAAGACCAACTAGTTCCAACCCCCCTGCCATGGGCAGGGACACCCTCCACTAGACCAGGTTGCTCAAAGCCTCATCCAGCCTGGCCTTGAACACTTCCAGGGATGGGGCATCCACAGCTTCTCTGGGCAACCTGTTCCAGTGCCTCACCACCCTCTCTGTGAAGAACTTCTTCCTGATATCTAATCTAAATCTCCCCGCTTTCAATTTAAACCTGTTACCCCTTGTCCTATCATTACAGACACTTGTAAAAAGTCCCCCGCCCAGCTTCCTTGTAGGCCCCTTCAGGTACTGGAAGGTGCTATAACCCAGAGCCTTCTCTTCTCCAGGCTGAACAAACCTAATTCTCTCAGCCTTTCTTCATAGGAGAGGTTTTCCAGCCCTCTGATCATCTTCATGGCCTCCTCTAGGCTCGCTCCAACTGGCTGATATCCTTATTATGTTGAGGGCTCCAGAGCTGAACATAGTCCTCCAGGAGGGGTCTCATGAGAGCAGAGCAGAAGGTGAAAAATCACCTCCCTCAACCTGCTGGCCACATTTCTCTGGATGCAGCCCAGGATACTGGTGGCTGCCAGCTCACATTGTCAGGTCGTACTGAGCTCCCCACCTACCACACCCAAGTCCTTCTCCTCAGGGCTGCTCTCTATGCATTCTCCAGCCAACCTGTACTTGTGCTTGGGACTGCCCTTACCCACGTGCAGGATCTTGCACTTGGCCTTGTTGAACTCCATGAGGTGGGCAATGGGCCACCTATCCAGACTGTCCAGGCCCCTCTGGATGGCCTCCAGCGTGTCGACTGCACCACACAGCTTGGTGTCATTAGCAGAATTGCTGAGGGTGCACTCAATCCCACTACCCATGTCACTGACAAAATTTTAAACAGTACTGGTCCCAACACCGATCCTTGAGGAGCTCCACTTGTCACAGCTTTCCACTTAGGCATCAAGCCATTGACTGCAACTCTCTGAGTGCAACCATCCAGCCAATTCCTTATCCACTGAGTGGTCCATCCATCAAATCCATGTCTCCAATTTAGAGACAAGGATGTTGTACAAGACAGTGTCAAATGCTTTGCACAAGTCCAGGTAGATGACTTTAGCTGCTCTTCCCTTATACACCAATGATACAACTCTATCGTAGAAGGCCACCAAATCTGTGAGGCATGATTCTTCCTTAGTGAAGCCATGTTGTCTGTTACCAATCACCTCCTTATTTTCCATATTCCTTTATACAGTTTCCAGAAAGATCTGTTCCATGATCTTGCCTGTTTTGGTTGAGTAACTGCTGTCATCAGTGTTGCAATGTGGTGCTCAGACTGGGAATTTCAAAAAAGCCTAAAGGAATAAGAAGGCTTTGAACTAAATTAGCTCCTTAGGCTCTACTGAAACCTCAAGATTAATCTTTTGTTTTACTTTCTTTAATCATGTCTATAATTTCCCCCCCTCTCTTGTGGGCATCAAAGGGATTCCCTTCCTCTAGTCCAGAAAATTGACAAAAATCAGTCACTAGTGGAATAAAAATTGTTCTTAAACTCACCTCTTGTGAGCCCCTGCTCATTCGAAACACCATATGCACGTGTCAGCTGTCATCTACTGTCATTTGCATTGGAGATATACTGATATTACATGCAAACACTTGGATATGAAAGCTTATCAGGTACTTAGCTTAGCATTTTTTTTTTGTCTCTGCCAGAGCTGATGTGTCCTGTTTATGTCTAACGACTATATTATTATGGTTATTGAGCAAAACAGCTGCAGAAATGAATGTTCATTTATTTCCCATTGGTTTTCTAGAGATCTGGTGGTGCTAAATCCCAATGTCTGCATCTTCAATATTAGTTCAAAATGTAGCATAATTTTAAACGTATAATTTTAATTATTTTTTTATAGAAAAACAATTCAAAGATGGAAACTGATACAGAGTACAATATTGTTCACTGGCAAAATATTAAGAGTCACCTTATGCTGGTAAGTTTAAGTTTTCAAGGACATGACTAGATATGTTAGACTGAGCATCTGGTTGTATAGTCATTTGCTGCAGAAACCACAAAACTGGAGAAGGGGTTCACAAATCATGCTTTGAAATACTTTTGTCTAAGTGTTTTATGGAGACACAAACAGAGGCCCTTTATAGATTCCTCCAGTTTTCAGTCACCATCAGAACCAGTTCATTTTGTCTCCTGGTGGCTTGAGGCAGGTCAGCTGGCAGTTTTGGTTATAAGGGGTCCAAAAGGTGTTATCATGCATTAACTTCCCCAGTTCATGCTTTCAGGCACCAGCAGACACTGTGGGACCAGCAAGATCTGCTCTCTTAATCTATCTAACTTTGCTGAACCCTCTGGCTTCCCTCTACTGGGAAGCCAGCAGTTCCAATTTTGTGTCACATTGATCCTCTAGGTACCAGCCCAATATTAATTAATAATGCATACTTCCTGAGTCGAGGGATTAAGAAAACCTGGTTTCTTGTGGCTTTGGGTCTTACAACTAGATTTCTTGGTTCTAGAGGAAGATTAAGGTACGAGTGAGCAGTGCTGCTCTGGAGGCGGGGTATCCAAACGAGATCTCAGAAGAATGAATTGTCTAGTGACCAGCGGTGGGTAAAAACTTACTCTGCAGGGGCAGAGTGGGACACTAAAAAACTTCTTTTGCTTGACCTCTGTTTTTATGAAATCTGGAGTAATGAGAGCTCTGCTCTTGTCATAAATTGACCAATAGGTACAAAGTTATTAATGGGAAATGGGAAAATTGATAAATAAACACATACAAATACAGGCACAGAGCAGCATGCTGGAAGCTTCATTTCAAAAAGAAAACACAATAAAAAGGCAATTAGAAGAAAAGTTTTCTTTGTGGGTGGGGAAAAGGGTTTCTTATTGCCTCTTCCTGCCCCTCCATCTACTGCACCCTCATCATCTCCTGCAACTACTTTGCAATTTCTAAAGGTCAGGCTAAATCTCACCATATGCTTTTAATCTGAGGTCTCAAAGCAGCATTTCCTAAACTAGGAAATCTGGAAGCAAGCCTGGAAGTGCAAATAGAAGTGGAGTTGTGAATGGAAGAATTTGGCAACTATGGTATAAAGCTTACTCATTCCACCCCACCAGATTTTCAGAAAGATGTTGTAAGTATTCAGTTTACAACTGAATTAAGTAGCTCCCTGCATAGCTGGTCTTCAGAAGAGGACAGCTTTTAGAGCTATGATGACTGTTATGCTCTTCAGCTTTCAGCCATCATATTGAAATTCGAATATTTTAAGCAATATTTAATATTTTTCTGTGAAGCAGTTCTTTTAACTCAATCTCTGTGGAAATTTCTGCTATAAGAAACATACCACTATTCCCTTCCCCATTCTCCCCTGTGAGTACTAGCTCTTTCACAAAATGTATGAGACAATGCAAAGCTGTTCCTGTGTGATCTGACTGAAGGATGGAGCCCTACTGATGGTGATGTTGATGTTGAAATTATCTCATAATTATTGGCTGAAATCCTACCCTTTCAGGCAATTGCAAACATTCCCTGGCAGACTGTGTGGGAGACAGGGTTTCCCTTGTCATAGGCTGCAGAGGGTGAATTTCTCAGTCTGAGGGTGTTTGTCATTAGCATTGCTGCAGTTGCTGCAGTTGTATTATACATGGTTCTAAGAAATTCTCCCTCATCATACTTCAGTTTAATGGATAAAATTAGCTCCCTCGTTGTAACTCAGTCTTCTCTTCAGTGGTTGTATGATTTTCTGTGGGCATCAAAGCAGAAGAGCTTGGCAGGGATTTGTGTGAGGAAAAGGAAAGACAGAAAAAGACAATGACCCATGGACTAATTCCATAGAGGTTTGAGGGGTTTTTTGTTTACTCTCATTTATCTCCATTGGTAACTGTCCTTATAGAAAATGAAAAAGAGGCTTGTTATATTGTTATATTTGGGCAGACTAGGAGTAAATGATTACATGCTCGAGGGATTTTGGGACCTTTACCATAACACTGTCTACTGTTGTGACATTTAAGTCTTGAATGGTTCCGATTTCAATCAGGCATAGAACTTGCAACATTTTTATACTGCTGCTGTGCACACAGATCCTGTGGATAATTATTATAATCGCCTCACATTTGCAAATGCTCTTTGGGGACCTGAACCCAGGTCTCTTGTTCCTGCTGTATTGCAGGGGAAGTAGAAGCAGCGACTCCCCTATTTCACAATAGCATTGGCAAGGAGTAGTTAACCTGAACCCTCAATTATGTGTAGAAAATCTGCACATCCTGCCCAATTAAGATTTCTTTTTCCCATGGAGCAGATTCTAAATTTTTAAGTAGTTTGATTGGAATTCTAAAAACAGCAAGAGAGAAGATTAATCGTGTTAATAATTAGAAAGCTGAATGCTAACATTTTTCCCCCATAGGAGCTGCCTCAATGTTATTACTCTCACAGCTAACAGCAGTTATATTCTGTGTATAAAGAACCTGATATACATGTAAATTGACCAACAGTTTGTTAGAAATAATTGAAAAATTAATTCTAAGTTTAAAGTGAAGGGTTTAATTGTATATGCCTCTTGATTTACACTACAAAAAGGAAGGATGTAGGGGTAAGAGAAATCAATTGGTCCCATGACTAACATGGTCAACCTATCTCTGTGCTTTCCTTGTGGTATAAGGAAATACTGCTTCTAACTAAGCCACATCCTCTTGGAAGCCAATACAGGCAATTATGTGCAGCACCTCTGTTAACTGAGGATGAATGAGATGCTCTTCAAACACTCCTTTTGCTCTCTCTGCTTTCTGGATAAGTCTTTCTATCACTGCTCAGTGAAGGCAGAGTAACCCAGAACATAAGTCAAAAACTTCTTTTGGTGTGTTCCTCCAGTAAGGCGATCCTTCATTTGTTACCTTTTTTAGGACCACTTTTTCTCTTCCCCATGGTCTTTGGCATAGGTCTTTCAGAGGCCTTCTACACAGCAATTGCCACCTAAAGATTATTTAAAAGTAGAATATTTAGATCTACAATAATATGGATTCTGTAACCTATTAAAACCTTGGCAGGGTAGCAAGAAAGCAAAGTGCAGGATGACTACGAAACTAGTTGTCAGATGGTGGTTTCATGACCATTTTATTCAGAGCAGAAATTTGAACCAGAGTCTTCCTCTTCATTTGTGAGCGTGCTGATGACTTTTAAGAATTTATGCTTCTTTTTCTTTCTCTGCACTTTAAGTATTTAATTAATTATAGAAGAAGAGAACACTGCCAACAGAAATGGCTGGCAGATATAATATACCAGCCTGCCTTTGCTGCTACCATATGCAATGGATGAGACAGGAGTTCAAGGATCATTTCTAAAATAAAGATATAAAAACCATACTGTACCATAATACAGAAGGGAGATTATAATGATTGCACACTAACAATTACTTGGTTCTTTCTTTTCATTTCCATGCTTTACTTCACAAAAGTGAATTGAATACTTAACCACTTCAGTAATGGAATTTAAATATACATCACCAAGCATGTGTGTTTATATGATGTGCATATTCCTTTTTTTACTTTTCTGTGTTTATTAAAAAATTGATTAAAAGCTAGCTTTGCAAAAAGAATTATTTTCCTGATGACAAAAGAACTTTGAAAAACAAATATTATATACCAGATTCCTCCCTCATTTAAAAGCCGTCACAGTTCACTATTCATGTCGCATAGCATACACTCGGTAAATACATGTATTTCTCCCCTGAAAGTACAACTATATGAAGCAAAGAATTCTGAACTGAGATTAATGGGTTTATTTCCTAGTTTTTGATCAATTTATACTAAAATAACTATAAATTTTAAAATTAAAATTAATAAAAATAGAATTTTTTTTTTTACAAACTGCCAACTTTTGTCCTATATTATGAGTGAAGAAATTGATAGCAAGAGATCCTTTAATTTTTAGTTTTTCCCCCCAGAAACTGGATTTCTCACAAAAAGAGAAAAGGTTATTTCTTTTCAAAACTTCCCAACTACTTACTAAATATTAAAATGATTAAAAATTGTGTAATATCCCAACCATAATCAATATAATCTCTTTGGATCATCAGTGGAGTTTGAATTTTGAAACATTAGTATTGCAGCCAAATATTTGTGCTGAGCAGTGAGATGGAGTAGAAGGAAAACTTAAAGAAACCTGAGGTACTTCTCTTCCATCTTGAGGCCTGAAACTTTCTTTCACCAAAAGAAGAGAAATTCTTTTGATGCAAAGTCCTGTCTGAGATAATATACAGATATAATTTACGGATAAAACTGAAGGAGGGAATTTAAATGTTATTAGAGCCCTGCTTACCTGTATCTCTTTTTCTGGTCTATTTATCTTTTCCAGAATGGAGAGAGATAATGAGTCACACATCATTAAGTTTCAGAGAAACTTGCATAATGTGGTGGAGAAGTTTCCTATTTTTCCCAGCTTTTCCCATAGATCAGATGTTGCTTCTGTAGTTACAACTGAACATGAGCTCAGCCTTGGTTCTTTTTCTTGCATACAGGATTTCTCTAGGCAAAATTGATTTTTTTTTTGAGTAAAACCAGTGCAACAACTGAATTGATGTTGTTAATTGTTTTTTAATTTCAACATGAAAAGATAGGAGCAAAAAGTGTCTGTAGCCTGATAATATTTCTGTCCACTGAATATTAAGATCCTTTTTATTGAAAACAATTTCCATATGAATACTTCTGGAGAAAAAGTTGTCCAGAATATTTTATAATGAGTAACTGTTAAATTTTATAAAATTAGCTTAGCTACAAGATCTTTCAGCAGTCTCAGTGTTGTTGTTGTGATGGGCAGAACTAGAAGAATTATGTGAACAATCACTCATGGTGGTCATGACAGGACAGTAAGCCTTACATCAGTGTTTATTTCTTAAACTTACAAAAACAAAGGTTTTGAATATCTAGCATTGACCATACTGTATTTTAAAAATGGAACAAAAATTATAATTATGTATTACCATCATCAATAGTAATAGTACATGATCACCTCTATCAAAGCACTGCAAGTTAATGTTTCATATTAACAGTTAATCACATACTTTAAATGGGTCCATGATGTATTATTATGAACTTATTAATGTGCATTGGTGAAGAATGCAAATTGTGGAAGGGGAAGGAACTTAAGCAAAACCATTTTTGATGTTAATTTTGACACAGGAAACTGAAAAGCTGAAAGTGGTCAGGGCATTTAAACAGACATAAAACATTCACTAGAATACACAGATTTTTTCTAGATTGGATGCTGTACATTACAAAGAAGAATGCTTCAAAAGCTGTCAGAACTGTGAGGTGGGAAATTCAAAAGTTTTCTGGAAATAGCTTCAGGGTAACAATTAAAGAGACATCTCATGAAAGAACATGAAGTTATTTTTCACATATAAATGTGTAATTCAATAGGTTATTACACTGTGTCTTTTTACAGTCTTTGTAACCAAGGTTCAAAGATTGAAAGGGGAACAAGACAATTTACTTCAGTACTGTAGAAGTGGTAATTTCACAACTGACTTAATTTATTATCTTTAATCAGAAAACCCCAGACTCTGTGTGCTTGTATGTATACGGACATATATATGTGTATACTTTTTAATACAAGAACTAGAAAATTTTGAAATAAATTTTTAAGAACAAGATATCAATTTTTTTTCAGTCATTTTTAAAGTGGATTAGACATTGCAATTAACCCAAGTGGGTGTTGTGGAGGAGGACAGAGCTGTGCGAGCCTTAGACTGCAGGGAGAGATTGTATTGAGGCCAGGGTTGTAGAAACAGTAGCTTCACCTACAGGCGTTGTGATCTGGAGACAACAATAGACCACCTAATCAGCAGGCTGAGGGAGGAGGAGAGCAGATTGTGCCACAGCAGGGAGAATGGCTGGGAGGTAAATAATTTCTTTTCAGAGACACTGTAGGGGCAAGAACACCAGACCCGTGTGGCCCAGAGGGGAGGACAACGAGTGGCTGTATTCCAATGGAGGAAGGACAGGGAATCCAGCCACAGTGGTAGATGCAAGATGGTGACTTCTGGCACAAAAAAAGAGTGCTTATCCTTAGAGGGGTTTGGTTGGAAAAACATAGTCTGGAAGCAAGAGAGGAGGAATGAGCACTGCTGGGGAGTCACCCAGGCTGATCATGCCTGACCCAGGTGAGGATTCTGTAACAGATGATGAAAGCCATCTGCTAACCAGATTTGCTGTCTTGGGAGACTTGCTGCTCATCTGAGGACCAAATCTGGTACACTGTGGAGACTTTGCCAATGTTCATCCAGGACTAAAGCTACTACTGACTGCTGCTTGTCCATGTGTGTATCAGTGATACTGCTAAAGGAGACCTTGAATAGATCAAGGGTCACTATATAGTCCTTGGGATTAGAATGAAGGGCAAAGAGAAACTGTTGGTGTTCTCCTCAACCCTGCTGGTCAAGGGGAAACAGTCAGAGAGGAGCTGTGGATCCTGTTATCAACAGCTGGCTGTTTGGCTGGTGTTGCTGGCAGGGATCTGTCTTCTATGGCTAGAAAATAGCTGATGTTTTCAAAACAGGCAAGAAGAAGAGTCCAAGGAACAGCAGACCAGTCAGCCTCACATCACACCTGGGAAGACTATGGAAAGAGTCCTCCTGAAAGCTATTTCCAAACACATGAAGGACAACAAAGTGACTGGGAGAAATCACCAAAGATTTACAAGGACAAATCTTGCCTGACCAACCTGATTACCTTTTATGATGAAATTACTGTCTCAGTGACTGGGAGCGGTTATATTTGACTTTTGACAGGATGTCCCAAGGCATCATTGTAGCCAAATCGAGAGATATGAGCTGGATGATGGACTGTAAAGGGAGCAAAGGACTGGCTGTACTGCAGTGTTGAATGATGGTCAATGGGTAAAGGTATCACCAGCACACAAGTATGAGAGGCATTTCTCAGGAGCAGATATTGAGGCAGTTAGAGTTTAATATCTTCATCAACAGACTGGGTGATGGAATGGGGTGATCATTCTTCAGATTCACAGAACTGTGACTCAGAAGGACCTGACAAGCTGGAGTAGCCAGCTGCAGAAATCATATGAAGCTGAATGAAAACAATTGCAAAGCCCATGAGGAATGGCTGACAAGGGACCAGCTCTGCAGGGAGTCCTGAGGGACCATGATTGAAGACAAGATACTGGTGTGGCATTTTCAGAAATTAAGATGATAAGCATTAAATAGCCAGCAGGCCAAAAGAATACATTATCAGCCTCTACACAGCTTTCTGAAGCTTGTATTAATGAAAATTCTGACTGGATTTCAGGAAAAAAATGTAATCAGAATGGTTAAGCACAAGAACAAGTTGCTCAGAGAGACTGTGGAATCTGCAGCTTGGGAAATATTCAAAAATTGACTGGAAAAAGCACTAAGTAACTTGATTTGATTTTGAGGCTACATCTGCTTTTAGCAGAGGGTTGTATTAAATGACCTCCAAAGGTCCCTTCCAGCAAAAAATATTCTATTATTGTATATACTCAATTTATAGTAACAAATTCCTGTAAGTGAATGATATTTTATATGCTTATCCAGTCTAGGAATGAAACTCATGCCACAAATAGTACTCCAACTAGGATGAAAGAGCTTTCTCCGCCTGAGCCTCTCTCAGAGTTGTTTACTAGAAGATAGCATGTGTATGAGAGAATCCACTTATGGATAAAAGATTCCAATAATGCAAATGTTTACAATCCTGATACAGATAAACTATATGTAACCAGATGATTCATGAGATTCTGGCTTCTGTTCCCTTTTTCAATCATGTTTCTTTTATGAAAAGTAAACAGTGGATCCAAACCCATCCTAGTTGTCAGTGGTCCTTGTGAGGCAGTAAATGCCATTAATTTCAAACTGTTTAAAAATCTTTTAAAACTGCTCAGCATGCAACTGCTTTTGTAGTTACGTGAGCCTTTAAAATGCACATTTCCTGAAAGGCAAGCAAGCGGGAATAATTACTATTCATTTTTTTTCCCCTCAGCTTAGAGAGTTAAATTGTACTCAACAGTTATTTCTCCCTAGTGCATGATACAGCAGAAATCCTTCCAGAGCAAATGCACTGCAATCACAGAGTTGGCTTCAACAGCAGAAGCACTAAAAGAAGTAATACAGATTAATGAATGGATGATGTAGACACATTTTGTCAGCACTGTTTGCTACAGGGACCTCCTTAAGCTCTGGAAATGAAGACTTCCTCTGGAAAGTTTGTTTGCTCCATCTGTGGCAGGCACTGAGGTTCTGTCCTTTTAAAGGCTCTTTTTCTCCACACTCCACTGATTTCAGAAAGCGTCTATTTTCTTTTTGAACATGAAAAAGCTAGATGTAGCAAATACTAAAACTCAAGTGTCAAAAGACTTCATCACTGTCAGCAAGAAGCGGGTGATGTTTTCTCAAGGATCAACCCACACATTCATCTGTCTTTAATAAAAGCAGGTCTTCGTGGCTGTATCAGCTGCTTTGCCGTGATTGCCTTGGAGTAAGTATCATTTGTTGTTGGTTTTGTTGTTTGTGGTTTTTTTTTTTTCTTTTTCAGTGGGAGGGATTTCAAGATTTATGAGTGTGCTGAGAAAACATGGGAGGAATCTGCCTGGAGGGCTGATGGGTCTCCATGGAGTGAAAAATGTACTCAGTGGAGTGCATTTATACATAGTGTTCTTGGCTTGCAGTGTTGCTTTCCAAGGGTAAGCCTCACCCAACCTCTTGAGAAACAACTTATTTAGTAGTTTACTTATCCATATGATTTGTTAATTTATGGGAACAGAAATGTTGAGGCTTGTTGCAGAAATACAAGTCACCCTATTAATGAAAGTTGCTCTGAAATTGGAGGATTGTGGGAAATGAGATACTGAAGTTGTGAAACACATATATTAATGTATTGTAAAATACTTAATCTTTCTTTGCATAATTTTAGTAAGATGTTCTAAGAAGGTCCTGCAGCATTTTATTGGAAATGCTTGAGAAATTTAAAAAAAAAAACCCTTTGCAAAAGTTCAGACTAAATAGGTACAAAGAACAAATTCTTTATAGAAGATGCCACCAATAATTTGATATTGTAAAAACAGAAAAACCTTACCGGATCACGAATAGTTCAGCATAATATAAGCAATTAGCTGGTTAACCACAAGCATTATATACTGGTCTAATCTCATTCCTGTAACTGAACTATGAAGTTAGTATATCTTCCTCTAGGAGAGAGCTTGAAATGACTTTTTTTTTTTTTTTTTTTTATGTCTCATCATGCCTTTATCTTGCCCTCTGGCCTCAGTAATCTAGTAATTAGTACAGTCATTTAAGACCTATATGACATATATTCAAATCTCTTCTGTCATGTGAAGTAGCACAGATTTAACCTCTGAGCTCCCAACCTTCTACACTATCTTTGAAAGTAGTCCAGCTTAGTTTTTTCCTTCTAAATATCCTGTGTTTACATAAAATGTTATTACATAAAATGTTTAAAGACTTTCAGTAAAGGAAGAAAGAATGATAGCTACTAATATCATGAATATGACTAAAGATCTCATATTTTTCCCATATAAGAATTGCACCTGGCCTCCGCTGCTAAAGTGTTCCAATCACCAGAGGTGTGTATATAAAATGAAATTATCACATCCTCATCACTCTTGCTGAAGGGATCTTCCTACTCCTTAGAGGTTTTGGAGAGGCTGCAGGCCAGATAACAATAGCTGAAATCATTCCTAGATACAAAGCAAGTCACTGCCATCAATAGCTGCATTAAACTGTAGGTTAAACTGAGACATCCGTTTCAAATGACACTTTTTAGAGGCTATCTAGCCAAACTAGGAATTCTGATATTTGCAGGACTGAAGACCACAGCTGGTATCTCTGCAGCTAATAGCAGAAATGTCAGCTAGGGGTTTAGGAAGCTTGTGTTTCTAGAAGCATTGCTAGGAGATTTAGGACCAAACAATCCCAATGAACTGGGGATCAGGCTTAGGCACACATCTGAAACATCCTGGCTAGGTTACAATACCATTTACAATGTTTAGTAGCACATAACACAGATTCTGTGTATACAGAGCATATGCTAATGGGCATATTTAGTTCCATATGTGTTAGCAAGGAAAACAAATTGGATTATGACATTAATTACAACCCTTTTCCCACCTAAATCAGCCTCCTTTAATCTACATTTCTTCTTTTGTTTTTCTCTTTTCTAAATATATATGTGGATGCCTACCTACAATAGTCTCCAGCTGGAAAGATCATGTCTAACAACATTTTGTAGTTTAAATTTATTGCCTTGCTAGTAGCGCTGTAATTAGACAGCACACTGGATAAACTCATAAGCTGTAAACTCCCTCAGTATGTATTAGTAAGGGTACTGCATTGGTCTTGGTATAACCCAGCCTTTTAAAATAGATTAATAATTGGCCCTATTGACTGAAACAACATTTCCACTAAAACTATTGCTAAATAAAGAAGTTGAGAAAAACATGTAAAATAAAAGCTAGATCTTTATGGGAAAAGGTTTTAGCTAAGTGTTTGGTATCTGAAACAGATATTCTGTGTTGTTAGAAGTGTCTTTCCATCTAATCTCTATGTAGGATATGTCCAGATGTCAGTGGCACAGTGAGCCACCAGTATCATGTTCATAGAAGATCAGGGAGTCTACTTAAGAGTTTGGTAAACTGTAAAGGTTGTGAACTGAAGTCTGCTTACACCAGCTGCATTAGTGAACCCTGGTTTTAATCCAAATTAAGGATAAATTCAGTTGTGCATATTCCTGTGGAACAAAGCTTTGCATTTTGATCAGTGACATTGCAATAAGAAAGCACAGCTCAGATGTGTCTGTGAATTGAATATAGCCCAATCTCTATGAGAGCCAGCAACAGCTGTAGGTCCTTCATATAGCAGCATATAACGCTATGTCTGTGCTTACACATCCAGCAGAGGATGCTTATAAAATCTCTTAAGAGAGCTACAGGACAGGAATTTGCACACATCTCCAAACTGGATTGGAATCTATCAAGGAAAATACTGACTTTCAAGAAGCATCCCACAGTGATCATAATTTGCAGGGAAAAATCTAGATGTTTAACCCAGAAGAATTTGAGGATTGCTTGTTTATAAGTACCTGCCGTGCTTTGATTGCTGACTATTTTATGCTAATTATGTCAGAACATTCTTTTATTTGATGATTCTTGTTTACAGATTGTTCATCAAATTTTGGAGCGTGCACTGACACTGGTCTCTGATCTCCCATGGGTGGTGCTCATAGGTTAGCAGCCTCCAGGATGGCAGCCTGGAGAACAGCCTCAGCTGCCTTAGCATTAGCATTTTCTGAAACAAATAGCCGATATAATGCCAGCCAGGAATACAGACTTTTGTACTTTATTCTAGGCAGTGGGTAGATGGTCAGAAACAGTCATTTAGGCACAGACACAGAAGAATGAGATGGAAAAATACGTAAGAGACAGTTACCAGCTCTGAAGTTCAACAGGAGGAAGCACTGTTTTCTGGGTTTACACAAGTCTGCAATCATCTGGTGCTATGCTTTCAAACAGCGGCTTGTTGCACATCTGATTATTTTATTCTCATCTGTTCAGAAAAAAAGCCACACTAAATTATAGTCCATGCTGAAGTGTAATTTCCTTGGAGGCCTGACAGAAGGTAACATTAGTCCCAAGATCTGTCAGACTAGAAAGTCAAAGAATTTTCCAACGGTGCTTTTAGTTATCTCCATTGTGACCCTTTTGTCTCTAATATAATATTTCATTCCATAAAGTGCTGCAAAGATGCATACAAAAAGATTAACCTGTGCCAGAAATTATGACTTCAAATAGACAAAGCAGGCAAAGACAGAAATACTCTGCTAATACATTCAGATATTTCAAACCATGTAACTTGAATTACTGGATAACACTGGCCAATGATTACCCCACACATGCCCCATAAAGAGGCATAGACCTTTATGGCCTTACGAAAACACACTACATGGGAAGGCAACCAGTCTTGATAATAAGCCATTGAGTTCCGCTATTTCCCTTATGTTCACTTCTGTTCTCTTACAGCATTATTTTAAGGACCAGATCTGTTGGGAGTTAAATAGACATTTAAATGGATGATTAATTTCCTAATGTACAAAGGCATTCATCTCCCTCACTGTAAGGGACAATATAGAGTCCAAGATAAATTTTGCAAAGCCCTTTATGAATAAATCTTCATAGCATAAGAAATCTTATCATTTCACAAAACGAGACACAACACCCTATTACAGATGTGCAAAATTCAGAGATCATCCATTTTAAGAGGAAGAGGTTTGCCAATTTTCACAGGTTTTGGTTCAGCTTCTGGTCCTTGAAGCAGCTGCTGAAGATGCAGGGATGAGGGAGGTAGCAGATTTTTCAAAGACCCACAGAGAATGAAAGTGCTTAGACCAGTCTTTTCATGCCCATAGCTTCTCTAAAACACCCTTGTACTTGAGTACACTAGTGCAAGCACTGTAAAAGCAGGTTTATTAGCAGACTACTATCCTTCCAGATGTAGTAGATACTGTATACATGAAATAATTTACTTTGGATAAGTTTTCTCTGAAAGGAAATCTCCTTACAGAACATTTCACGTTTCACATTTGCATGATTTCTTTTTTCTTTTTTTATTTTTTTTAAAGCAAACATGTTCCTCATCTTATTGGTGAACGTTTAGGGAAGAAGTAAGATCCAACCAGTCTGACATTTAAAACCGAATGTCTCAAGGTAAGCATAAGAACAGCTGTCAGTAAGAATTAGCAGGAGCCAGCACTTGAGATGAGCTTGGTATTTGATAGTCTTCATGAATACTACATTTCACACTGAAGATGTTACCTTTCAAACTTTAGGTTCCCCATTTCTTTTTAAGTAATGTCTGGCCTTACTCACCCTTTTAATGTTATGAAGTGGTACAATATTTTATACATGACAAGCAAGAGGGAAGAACCCTATTATCATTCTCCCATGTACGTGTTGTAACATGAATTTAATGTAAAGAGGGAAATATTCATCCATTTCGTGAGGACGGCTGAGACATTTGCTGCCAAAATTCCTCACTTGTCATTTATTACTGACACTAAAAACATTTTTTATGCAATTCTGAAAGAGTTTTCAAAAAAACATTGAAGTTTATTAATTGCTTGCAAATTTGTAGCTGATAAAGTTGAATTTTCAATACCTTGCATGTCTCACATTTCTCTGTGGTTTGGAAAGTAACTTTCTGTACATTTAAATCATCTTACATGGTAATTTAGATTTGCCCCTAATGTGTTACATGCTCAGTGATGTTTTACTGGTGCTGTTATTACAGTTAGCAGTTAGGTCAGCACGTACTGAAGAACAACTCGGCTCAGGAGAGGGAAACCCTTTGCAATTTGGCAAGGTTTCCAAATTCCTTTTGTAAGAACAGTAAATATTCTGCAGATCTCTAATGCAGCCTACTGTTAAAGTACAGGGAAAACTTGTCAAACCACAGTATAATTACCATATTCATGGTGGTATTTAATTCTGTAGTGTACTAAACTATTTTGACAAATTTTCTCTGACTCAAAGGGAAACTGAGGATCTTGTTATTTTTTTCAGGGTTGCTTAGTAGCCTATGGTATTGAGCTCATTCCAGAGTAGTAGCTGGAATAAACCTAGAATAATGAGAATACTGACTCTAAAGCGTGTTCTGTGTCTCATTAATTTATTTTGAAATTTTGTTGTGCAAATAAATAAATATAAAAAAAATTTGTTAACCTGTAGTTTCATTAAATAATTTTATTTCTAGAAGTTTTTTTTTAATAGTTCTAACAGAAAAATCCCATGAAACATCTGTGCAGGATGGATTGGTCAGTACGTATTTATGTCAGAGTAATTAAAACCAGAATGTTGTTCTTAACGGAGGAAGACATGGATAAATATCAGGAATTTTCTCCAATAAAAAGTTACCAGCTGCAAAGAGAAGAATTATCAGAAACCAAAATTTCCAAAACAACATATCAGATTTAACAAACCTACCACATGGATATGGTTTTTACGTTCAAGATAGTACTTCTGGTCAAAACTAGAGAGAGAGAGAGAACTGGTATAACCAAGACTGTTCCCTAGCCCTGAAGAGCAAGTGCATGGCTCTTTACCATCTAGTCAAATGCTCTTCCCTGAAAACAGCAAAGTGCCTCTAAACTATCTTTTGGATGCCAAACTGTCCCTGGGCACTGTTTGAGAGAGTAATAATTATCATGAAACAATCTTATGTAGTGAGCGTCCTATTAATTGAGCAGTCAAGATAATCATCGGTCTCTTGCTGTTATTGGATTAAAAGGGATTAGCTATATTCAGGATATATTCTACATTTTATTCACAAACACAATGTAGTTTTCTGAGTAGGTGTCTGGCTGCAGAAATATATTTTGTGGCTTTTATCAGTGTGAATGAGAAAAAAAAATATGTAAAACTATGAATCTCTAGGAATTTCTTTCCCTTTCTTTTCCGAATTTTTTCCCTTTTCTCCTGAGCAGCTCACTGGTTTACAGCTTTTCTGACTTTTTCATATGAAAGAACTAGACAAGTACCATAAAAACAGAACTATATGGATTTTTTTGCATGTCATGTAGTTTTCTTACACTTTCAAAAGTATCTCAGAGCCGGCAGTGCTGTACCAGCCTGTGGCTTTTTCAAACAGACCTCATGGCAGCAAAGACACAGGGACGTGTATATATATCCCCAAGTACTTCCAAATATATCCATCCTTGTTAATATATTGCTCTTTATAACTATTTGCTGCTTCGATATTCTGGTATAGATTCTGCCAGATAAAAATGTCTATTGAAATTGGTTCTTTCTCATGTCTATAATTTCTCACCTTTCAGTTTTTCTTCTCACTGACAGCTGTGTGCAGCTACTCATACAGGGTTGTTGAGGTTTTTTTTTTTTTTTTGCATACTCCAAAGTGTTTTTGGAGAATTTCAGTTGGGCAGGATGGGAAAGGTGGGTCTCAGGAAGTGCAAGAGAGTGCTACCTTCATGGCAATACCCAAGTGAAGAGTTCATGTTGGCACTGTTTTAAATGCATTTTAATTTTCATGTGTTGTTTAACAGAAATTCTGATACAGCATCAGTAAAGCAAGACCATGCTTTGGTAAAACCTATTATCTGCCAACTGGCTCCGTTCATCTTAGCTATTGAATGCATACACCTGTCTTCTGCATGACTAATGCACATCCTCAAAGTTTAGTTAAGGCTGAAATCCTTAGCTGAAATGAGATATGGATTATTCTGCTGAATAAGCCTGTTATAGCAGGTCAGTCAGCAGCAAACCTGTTTTACACAGTTTTTAAAAATAAATATTTAATTAATTCAATATTTACAGGCACTTTTAATGGGGTGCTGTGATAAGCTGAGAAATAAGGATAGATTATAACTTCTTTGAACTTTAAATTATCCCTGGAATTAAGGCCTAAATATCTATTTTTACATTTTCCAAGGATATTCTGCATTTACTGGTTTCTGTGACTGTAATATCATGATATGAAAACTTAAGATGTTCTTGCTTCCTTCTCCAACCAAGTTCTGGCCAGTACTTTTCTGCCCTTAGCTAATACTTTGCTGCCCCTTCAGCTGTGATATGGCAAAAGTTGTAGGAGGGCAGGATGTGGTAGTTAGGATCACTAAAACCTCTGATGAGGAATATAAGAAGTTGGCTTTGCACAAATGCTACTATCTCTTGAAACTATATTTTTACTCAGAAAAATAAGAAGATAAATACATGTTGCCCGGATAATGCTTAAAGGCCTATTAAGGATAGCTAGTACTTTTAAGTATATGTAGGGCATAAAAGCAGACAGATTTTTTGAATATCAAATTCTGCGTAAAATGTGGAAAATGGGGAAGGGAAAGACCAAGAGTCAAAATAAAAGAAAATATTTGTGAAATTTCTATTTCACATTCTTTCTCTGACAGATGTCTTTTTTAAGGTTATATCCTCCAATGAAGTTGAAAGATATATAGAAATATTATCACAAAAATATTTTTAACATAAACTATGCTATTTTTTTTCTCTCTGTGAGTGTTTTTCAAGGTGAAACTGATATGCTTATACATTTTCAATAGGAAAATGAAATGAACTGTAAATATGTGCTTTACTGAGTACAGCATAAGCATAATTTCTACAGTAATTTCTGATAAGAATATACATCAGTGCATATTTGAGATCACTGTAGCTTCAAACATTTAAGTAACCCTCTGGGAAAGGTCATTGTTTTCCAAAATACAAATCCAGAAATCCCTCTCATGCTCACAGCAACAGCAAATACTCCTCAATAGATGTTTTTGGTTCTCCTCCTCCCTTCCACCACCTTAGCAATTTAGATGTAACTAAGCAGCCCCATAATTGTTGCAGCAGTATTTATGTTCTTCCAGTTTGCCACAGCTGTATAACTTGAAATGAGAAAGTCAGCTTGTCGCACTGTATTTCCAGTTTGCGGAGCATCAAACACCTCTGCAGCACCCTGGGACTATCCCAAGCACTGCTGGTTGCTATGGGAGCAGCATAGCGCAGAGCTCTGAAGGACCACATGCTGGGGGGACTATTCATCATTTGATAGAGACGTACTGGTGCTCTCATGTAAACCTATGCCACATAAAATTTCATTGGCACTGAATGGTGATATATGCTTTTCTCTCCAGAAAACACGAGGATTATGAGTTTTGCTTCCTATGGAGGTGGGCAAGAAGAAGAGTACATCTGGATCCATTTCCCTCTGAGCTTCATGGTTTCATACCCTTGGGGTTTTTTGGTATGTAGTAGCACAATATTTCCCTAAATGCTTTGCCATGTTTTCAAGCGGGAAGTAAGATAAGTAAAAGGCTGAGATGAGTGCCCCCGCAGTGAACCTTCCTGACTGTCCCCAAAATCATCCTCTGCTTAGTGAGCTGGCAACCCAGGAGTGAGACATGCCCACGGCCAGCCCTGGGATGCTGCTTCAGCTCAGATACTGCAGTCTTTCAGAGCAGGAGAGATGAAGCACACACTGATGTATCATCAGAGTGACAAGGAACTTTTCAGTCCATTGCAGAGGTCATACCTTGAAGAGAACCAAATTTTCTGCATCCTTTATTAAGTATCCTAAACTCAGTTCTCTGAAAGAAGATTGGAGACAGCTTAGGTCTGTTAAAGAATATTCCTTGAAAACTTACAAATGTAAAAGTGAGAAAATATTTTCTTAACATCATAGGTAGGATTTAGTTCACAGGATAAAAAGGACAGATAGAACTGTCTATATGTGAGCCGGCTATCTGAGCTTTATTCACTGAAGATCTCATACATATCCTCTTCCCAAAGCTATAAAGATGAAAAATAAAACACTATTCTGCTTTTGATTCTTGTATCTAGAATTTGTTAATTAGTAATTTTCAACAGAAATAATCTCATTCAATTTCATCTATCTAAAAATTAGATATTTAGGTTAGGACTCTTTTTGGAGTTGCTAGAGAAAACTCTTTTTCTACCAGAACCAAGATACAGTATTTCTAGAGTGTGATCTCACTTTCTATAGATGTTTTTTCTGGATGGGATGGTTGATGTCTGAAGAATCCTGTCTCACATCCTTGAATATATACAGATGAAGCATGAAAACTAGTGTCAACAAGAGGTAGTTCATCTTCTTTATATACAAGAACCTGACCAGAAGACTGTATGTTTCCTCCTAATAATTATCATAACAGGTTAGGTGATCAGCTTTACCAATCTAATGTAAGAAATCTATTCTCTTTAGGTTCTTCTACAGAACTTAATATCTTATACCATGGGAGGAAATACAACACTGCTTCTCATGGTTAAGAGATAGTATTATGCTGTAGTTGTATGTCTATATCATGCCAGTTTGAAGGACCAATAAGCAAGTGACATTTTAGTTGTCAGGCAAGTCAACTCATTTACATGAAATCGATAATTAATTTCTTTTTGCCGACTGAATGATGCCCCATCATTTAGTGTCAGAATAGTTGCTTCTGTGGAATGGAGGTGATTTACAGCTGACAAATTCCTCTTGGAGCACACACCACATAATGAGATTTCATGGGAAATTCACATGCGAACCTGGCATAAAGCTGGAACAGTGGGAATCTCTGGTTCTAGTTGAAAAATGGATTGAATTTCTTGGTAGGTTTTGATTTTTTTTCCTGGCTTTCTGAAGGGATTTCCAGCAGAAATGAAATTTGGAATTGCTTCAGCTCTCAGCATCTAGATGCTTCCCAAAATAAAAGGGGCATCTGTTTGTAGCATATCGCCTTACAACATTTTTGAATTTAATATTGCAACACTTGCACATAGACTTACTCATGCACTTAATGTATTTTGTTGTGTGGTGACACAGCATGTGACTTTAAAAAAACCCACAAAAAACTAGTGGGATAGAAACTGTGGAAGTTTGGCAAGTAAAGTACATTTTCTGCATTTTCTCTTTTAGAAGATTATGATTTAATGTAATATTACGCCCTTGAGCAGTTGCTATCTGTTTACCCTTCCAGAGATTTAGGCTGTAACCAACAGGAGACAAAAAGGAGGCAGAGGAAACTGTGAGAGACTGGAAGGCTTTCTTAACATTCTTCTATTTAAAAAAAAAAAAAAAAACAACAAAAAACCAAAAAAAAACACCACAGGAGAAGGCCCATTTCTGCACTAGTAACAATATTAGAAACTATTATCAACATGCAAAATTGAACTTTATTGAAAACTGTTGAACAATTTTGACTTAGAAGAAAGGACTACAATGTTTGCTTTTTGACTTCTCTATTGGGTGCACTAAAGTTGCTGAGATATATATCTTTCATCATTGTAGCATGTCCATTATAATTGATGGTGATGACATTGTTATTTCTGTGGTACAAATCGATTGTAGAGGATACATAAGTGAATGCATTTGCCTGTGTGTATGCTTCTCTATCGTGTACTCATAAATCTGTAACTATATATAAGGATAACTTATTATTTTCATAGCTTCTTTTATGCCTCTTTATGCAATGGGTTGAGGGTGAAAGCTTGTGTCAAGGCTTAGCTAGAAAACCAATGTAACAATGAGAAAAAAGAAGTCATTAAACAGCACTTGAAGCATTTATTTTCAGAAGATGTGAAGAAAGGCACAAAGAAAACAAAAGAGTTGATACAGAGAAATATCAACAAAGGGAGAAAGGACTTCTATGGAAAAGATTTCTAGAGGAAGAAAATTGTTTAAAGGAGGTTTAATTCTCAGTTGTTCTTCCTGAGAGAGGCGTGTGCATACACAGAATTCAACTCTTAGAAAATGTGTCCAAAATATTAAGAGAGGAAAATCAAGGAAAACATAAAGTATTGGTCTGTGTATTTCCATCTGATGCTGTTTATTTTGAGTGAGAAATTAAATATTCAGTTGACACCCCAAGGTTTTCTAAGGCTATGTATAAGCCAACAATGCTGTTTGTACCTTGTTTTCTCTATTGGCAAGAATATTTCTAATAGAAGGAAGAGAGGAAGCCCCCTCAAAAAGTGATTGGTGATCTGATAATTCAAATATTCACCCAAGAAGAAAGATCACACAAAGAAAGTTTGAATTTCCTGGTTGCAGCAGTCAAAGAACATTTACAGCCATGTACCCCTTCTCTGGTGAATGTCCTAAGCATTCTAATGAGTTATTTACTCTCTGGCCTAATTAAAATTTAAATATTTTATACAGAGTGGAACAGCTCCCACAGGAAGGACAACATTTTTCCTGTTGTGGTGAAGATGTAAGACCAAGATATAGGTGAATCTGAATTTTCCAATGCCAGAATGTTTGCCTGCTTGGGATAAACATAATGATGAACACCTGTCTGGATATTTTTTCCAAGTGCTGCTGCCTCTAACTGATTTAGCAGTAAATTTAACCAGAACTTAAAAATACTTTGCAAGTAATCAAAATAATATTTTTCATTCAATATATATTATTGAAATATTTAAATAATTTTGCCAATAAGTAAATTAATTGTCATGAAAAATCATTCATTTTAAAAGCAGTTATCATCACAATAGTACAATATATTCTCCATAACTTCAGTTTGTTCTTTAAGAAATGCAGTCTTGCCTACTAGTATTATGATTCAGAACTGCTGAACTAAGGCCTGTGATATATGATTTATAAACAGTGGTCCTGAAATCCTCACTATTATTTTCCACAATGCTTTAGATTTTTTTTTGCTTTTGACAACACCACTAAAGTGTATTTTCTTTTCCTGGAGACCTCATCTATTCTTTTATTTATTTATTTCAAATCTTTTCTAATTTTCTTTAAGTTATTTATTTAAACTTATTTAGCTGAAAGAAGTCTTGTGAGTTTAACAAACTCAGGGAAATGTATTATCTAAAAATCAACAGATAATGTATTTTTTCTGCTCCAAGAAAGCCCACGTGTGCATAATCGATTGGTTCATTCAGCTTATCGCTTCCAATCTGATGCCAGACCTCATAGGGAAAATGCATATGTGCATTCATCACTGTTTGTATCATTTTTTTTTACATAAAGAGAGCTGACAAATAAAAATTTTTTCTAGTGATATTAGCATCTCATGGCTCTGAGGGACTATTGGTTTGAAATGTGACCTTTTTAAGAGCCAGAAGGAAACAGGAAAGAGAAATGTAACAGCTTGTCAACAACAGTTTTCATCATGCAAATCAACAGAAGCTATCTGAAATACTATTTTATTCCACATATTTTTTCTTAGATTCGCCATCATTTTCTCCATAACTTCTATTACATAATCTTAATTTGAAAAATATTTAAGTATTGCTATCATATTCTTATTCTGATATTTCTAAGTATTGTATTTCATCGGGTTGTGAGATTACTGTGTTTTCTGCATTCTTTCTCATACTACTTTTTACATAACTTATTATAGCAGATATATAGGACCTATTATTTGGCATTGTTTGGCATGTGTTCTCACTTGTCATAATTTCTGTGTTAGTGTAAAAACCAAAAATTCTGCATTGCATATTTAAAAACTATATTTTTTTCCATTTCAACTTTAATTTTCTCTTTTTTTTTAAATTTCTCTACCTCAACAAAATATGAGTACTAATTTTGTTCTTCATATCTGTCATTAATATTTAATATTTTATTGTATTCTTTTATCTTAAAGGGGGATCTCAATGAAGTGTCTCTAAGAGCTTTGTTTAGTTCTTTAAAAATTATTTCATAAAATAAACTATACTCTGGTTTGGCTACATTGAGGTCTGTTTTCCTTACATGTTTCATTTAATGAATACAGAGTCATTATGCTTTATTCAAAGATTTAATCTTTTTCCTTATTTTTTGATGAAATAATTTTTTCATAAGTTGCTACACTAACATAAATTGATACATCGTAAATTTTAGAAGTCAAAGTAAGTTGCAGAAATGTGCATTCAAATACCAAGAACTACCCTGCATGCCTTGGAACTGCAAAACCTCATCTGAAGTCCACAGGGTCACTCTAATCCACTGTTGAAGTCAACAGAAATTTTGTCCTGGATTTCAGTTGCTGTTGGAAAGACCTCTGTGGGAAAATATTACAGTGAGGTATGTTCCATACTCATTCCCTTTTCAGGTCAATGAAGACTGATTATGAGAATTTAGGTCAGGTGTTGTCTTTAATATTTCCATCAGACAATTTCATAACCTGTGTGTTTATGTTATGACATAAGATATATTCCAACCATTGCTTAACAGTAGATTGCATATTCTAATTTGACTTCAAGCCTATGTGAAAGCCAGTATCACTTACCAAAATACAGGGTGCCTTTTATCCTCAAAAAACCTTTTATGATTTCCCCCAGTATTTAATAGTTATTTTAAGAATAGAATGAAATTAAGAAAGGTGTTCAGGGGCAGTGAAAACATTATTGAAATTAAGAAATTCTAATAAAAGCCTCCAATAAAATAATCATCATACTATTAGCTATAGTACTAGCAATAGTAGTAATAATGAAATATGATCCAGTAATAGAATACACCAAAGGAAGGTATAGTCCTTGAAATGAATAGTTTATTCTCTCTCTTCTTTTACTTGCATACCCCAAATATTCCATTTAAGAAATATAATAGTCATATGTTCATATGTTAGTCACATTAATCATATGTTCTTTGGATGATATTGTAAGAATTTAGATAGTAGAAATTTGTACTTTCACATGGGAAAATTGTAGTACCTGTTATTAGATATATTGTGAGATGCAGTGAGAAAATTCTTGCCTCATTAAAATAAGTGGACTATTTGCTAGTGACTGCAGTAGAGCCACAGTTTCAGCCCACATCCTCAGCTTAAAATTCAGTATGCCTTCACTGAGTTAATTGATTCCAAGCCAAATCACACATGCTGAAGTTCCCAGGCATTATTTTTGAATACCATCTAAATATTACATGCCTTAGTTCTTTATATTTTTCACAGGACTGTGGCATGACTTTCTATATGTATACAGAGGATGTCTTTAATTACTCTTTTGTAAATTATCTACCTTATGCTGTGGCTGTGTTTCACCAGCTCTGTTTTAGAAAGGTAGGACTTGACCAATTCTTGGAAGTCTATGCACGAAAACACAATACAGAAGACAGTGTTTGCACCATTTTAGTGGCCCTTGTCCCTGTTTGCCTAAATTGCACAGTGGTGCCTTTCTCAAATGTTTGGGTACAATTAATTGTAAAAGCTGTTCTTCACCTGAAAATTAATATTAAAACTCTGGCTGGGCATAATACCCCAGATGTTTATTACAGAGGAGTAGGAATTATAACTCTAGCTGGTTTGGCTGAATTTCAATATGAATAACTTCATTCTGCTCACATAAAAATTCTGCTATAACTTCATGAATGGCGTTTTATGTCCCACATTAGAAATGTTCTGGGCAATAGTTGTGCTGTGGTGCATTGTTTTATGAAATATTTTGGATCTCACTGCAGATGGAAAATATTGCAGACATGTACATACTGAAGCTCAGGTATAAAGCTATCAAGTTCCCTCATTTTAAAATTTTCTGCTTTTATTTTTGTTTAAGTGTCTCTTCACCTCTCCCAGCTTTTAACTTCCTGATGAACTCTTGCTGGCAAGTGCTGTGTTTTACTTCCAGCTGGCAGATCATACAAACACCTTCTTTGAGAGCTGATGCTAATGCACAAGCAGACCAAGAGATGTGTAACGTTATGTTGCAACACTTCTCCCTTTAATCTGCCCTCCCAAATGCTTATTAAAACTGAATTCCTAAGAAAGGTTGGACAAGTAATCCAACCTTGAACCTCTCACATGGCAACAATCTATACAGTTCTGTGCCAAATCATCTGTTATGTTCTCAGTAAGCATGTAGTTTTTCAGGATGTTGATCTATCTCAGCTTGAATTCAGAAAAAAACTATTGTTTTCTCCCTCTCACAATCACTATCCTAGTGGACAGAAGTTTATTTTATGAGATACTTATTTTGTATAAAGAAAAACCCGACAAGTCACGCTGATCAAAATCCTTCCGTAGCTCAAGAAATCAGCTTTAAAGAAACTTTTGCCTTCTAAGTAATACGTGCTTTATTTTGGGGCCTTCCTGGATGGCAAGACTGAGCTAACTCTCCTTTGACAACAGCAGAATATGTCTCAGGCCTCTTCATGGAGCAGAGACTGTCATTCTTGCCAATATTTATGGATGTTGGGTAGGAAAGACTATACTCAAGGTCAGTCCAATTGATGGTTACAGTTGTAAGAAATGTGCTTCATCAAATGTGATTGTAAGGCAACATGAAACAAATGTGATTGTTTCAAGAGGACCTGTGCTTCACTCATGAGGCAGGACAAAAATAAAGTTGCCTGGGCAATGGTTAATATAGTATATGCAGAGCTTAAAGTAAATTATCTGTGCACCAAATGAGCTGGATCTTGTTGAAATGCAATCATGTCATCTAAGTAATACTATTTTAATGTGGCTTTTTTATAAGCCTATTAGCTATACATCCTTCTGAATTATATGAATGTGTGCTCAAAGAAAATAAATTTCAGAGCCCATCCAATCATCATATCCATCTAGTAAAGCACACTTTTTAATGTACATCTAACAAAATAATGATTTAAACAGTTGACTATTTCATTTTCACCAGACAGACTGATGTGTTCATATTTCTTACAAATAAGAAAAGGCTCTGGCTGCAGGAGGTAGATGGACATCTTTTCAAGAGGAGTGATTTGTTCTGAATGCAATTCTTCTCTGGGATGCTCACAGACAAGCCGTACAACTTACTGTACATTGCTTCCTCTGCAGCACTGTGCTGGCTTCATATGTTTTAATTTCAGAGCTAATGCCTTTCAATGTTCTTTTTATTGGAAGTACTGCAGCACTAATGAACCAGTGTTCAAGCCAAGAGACAATGAAACATAGTTTTGTTTTATCTTTGCAAAGATAATGCTACAGGCCAAGTGAGTGATTTACTAATACCTCAAAAGGTCCTGTTAATAGAAAAAGTTGTTTTTTAAAAAATAAATGGTAATATATTGAGCATCGTGTAATTAGCAACAGGCCTTTACAAGGTTCTTTTCAGATCTGATTGACAGTATGTACTTTAAAAGGTGTTTGGTAGATGCATTTTAGAAGAAAAATTGATTTATCTTTCTAATTCTAAAGCAGAGCCATTGGCTCCAGTGTTATGTCACGAATTCAAGGAAACCGTGATACATAGACTAATCAGAGAGTTGTTATTTGACCACTGCTAACAGGACAGGTGTGCCCTTGGCCCTTCCTGTTTGTTATGAGCCTGTCTCATTCTCTTTTTTCCCCAGCGCCTGTTATTCACCAGGTGCCCATTAATCATGTCTCCTGTCCTGCACAGACTGGAGTGCAGATCTAGGCAGCTGCTACAGGATAAGTACTCTGTGAGTGGGCATGAACCCAGCAGGCTGCAAGGGTCAAACATCCTAACTTAAAAGGGCTCATAGAGACCAGAAATTACTTAGAAAAATTAAAACAAAATGAAACAAAACAAAAAAACCCCCACAGAACCAGGAAAGATATGTGAAGATGGGTACTGAATACAAGAACTGTGACCACCAACCACTTCTCTATTAGAGTTTATTGCTTTACAGCCTATTTAAAACCCCAAATGGAGGAACATAAAGTGACGTCATTACAGAATAGTTTAATGCTTGCAAGAATTTCTCAGCCACTCTGGAAGCTGCATTACAGTGAAACTGATCAGTCCAGGAACAATATGGTGCTAATGCAGATACTCTGTTTCGAGTATTCAGGCAAGTTTGGAATGATTTCAGCTCCAGCTAGCACAGCTATCTATGTGTTGAGATGCCCATAAGAGCCTTCTCAGAACAGAAAAATCTCAGTACTATGTATCAACACATAACATTGATCAAAACCAAAATAAAACAACGAAGCACAGAAATGTGGAGCAAATATTTAAAAGAGTGGTTCTGCTCTACACAGACCTTTGAGTGATCACATTCAAATTCTCTGTAATAGATGAAACGCAAATATAAAGGGAAAAACATGGGTTGGCAGGAGGACACAAGCTATTAATATCTTTTAGAAAAATATGCTGGGAGAACAGACATATTTTCCCTCTGAAGCTTTGGTGTGCTGTGACATAGAAGAATAGCAGTTGGACAACCACTTGTGAGTACAGGACAACCAGCCAACATCTCGGTAATTAAGTTATGGAAAAAAGACTTACTTGCCACATAATAGGAAAGAAAAGGGAGAAAATGATAGTGAGTTGACTTTCAGTGTGGGTGTATGAAACATATAAGCAATATAAATATTTGCCACAAGCCCTACTTGAATGTTCATGTTATGCTTCCATGACGGTTTTGTGTGGGAGTGACAGGACAGTCATGTCCTTTCCCTTCACTCTAAATTATCTATCGGATTAAACAGTGAAATGGTAGTTTAATAGAGGTCATTTTTGTGGGGTGATATTAGAGGATACATTTTATTTTCTGGTATATTAGGTTTGAAAATCCGGAGACCATCAATGGGACAAAGCTATGAACCAACTTAGACCCTTCCTGAGCATCTTCGTAGGAGACTGCAAAGCACATTGTATGTTCTCTTCTTGCAAAGGAAAGCTTGTCTAGTGCTTTTGCAAGTAGATAGATTTAAAATCCTTCCAAAACACTGTAAGGTTCATTCCTTATATGTACAAGTGACCCACTATCTTCCTCTGATGTACTTGTACAAACAAGCCTATACAAAGAATTTTTTTTTGTTGTTGTTTAATGCTCATTTATTTGGTAATAAATAGGCTTTCCAAATCATGTGAGATCATGCTACTTGTGAATGAGTGAGTCAGTCTCTCTCTTTAATAACAGTAGACAGGATTTCTCAATATAATCTGGGCGACACAAAGTAAAGTACAGAAGATTTTCTATTCTGCCAGGAAAATAGAGTAAGATTTCTTTTGGTTCTTTCTCTATGCTTGTTCCTGCTCCCTTCATTATTGACTTCCATGACACGGAATTAATTTTACATGCTAACCACAGTGCTTCTGAACCTGGAAGTTAATGGGAATTTCGCCATTTCCTTTCTTTTGCCTACATACTGCATGGCAGGTAAGATGGGGATTGGAGGCCAGGACAAGTCACATCCTGACCTCAGAATATGTACTACCAGGAATAGAATCATAGAATCA
>NW_010228726.1:0-2664 GCF_000690775.1 Eurypyga helias
AGACTGACTGGTCTGTAGTTTCCCGCGTCTGTAGTTTTCCCGGGTCCTCTTTTTTCCCCTTTTTAAAGATGGGGGTTATGTTTCCCCTTTTCCAGTCATCGGGAACTTCGCCAGACTGCCACGACTTTTCAAATATGATGGAGAGAGGTTTAGCAACTGCATCCGCCAGTTCTTTCAGGACCCGCGGATGTATTCCATCGGGTCCCATGGACTTGTGCACCTTCAGGTTCCTCAGGCGTTCTCGAACCTGATCCTCGCCAACCACGGGCAGCTCTCCATTCTCCCAATCCCTGCCCTCGTCTTCCGTGACTTTGGGGGTACGGCTCGTGCTCTTGCCAGTGAAGACCGAGGCAAAGAAAGCATTGAGTACCTCGGCCTTCTCCATGTCCTGGGATGCCAGCTCTCCCGTTTCCTTCCGCAGAGGGCCCACATTCTCCCTGACTTTCTTCTTGTCCCCTATGTACCTATAGAAGCCCTTCTTGTTGCCTTTGATGTCCCTGGCCAGGTTCAGTTCTGTCAGGGCTTTGGCTTTCCTGATCTGATCTCTAACCTCTCGGGTAACTTCCCTGTACTCCTCCCAGGCCACCTGTCCCTGCTTCCACCCACTGTAGGCTGCTTTTTTCTGCCTCACTTTATCCAGGAGCCGCTTGTTCATCCACGTAGGCCTGCGGCCGCTTTTACCCAACTTCCTCTTCGTTGGGATGCACGAACTTGTAAGCCAGTTCTGGGCAGTGGGGACTGGGTTTCTTTTGGAGGAAACTAAAGGGGAAGCTCCCCTCCTGGATGCATCACATGCACTGCAACCACAAATGCACAGACGTAGGAACCAAAGACAGACCCTTCAAACACCTTCAGGCTGTATTCTTTATGATGACTTTTGATCCAGGGCACCAGACTACATCTAGACAGATAATAGCCCTGAGCCACAGGTTATGTGGGATTAGACCTCTTTTGGTCTGCTACTACCTTTAATGTAAAATTAGGTGCTTGCATAGACATAGCCTGAGTCTCACAGCTAGGTTACCCTCTTCTTAGAGGAGCCATTTTACATATATATATTTTACATATATATATTTATACTGAGTGTTAGCACAGTGACTATCAGCAAAAGTGAAATTATAATCCTTTTTTCTACTTCCTAAAAATGCTGTAATGGAAATTTCCATGGAAATTCAATGCTTACAGAATGCGATTTTTAGTGAGATCCTGTTATTCATTCAGTTTTCCAGCAGGACTGATTGATACTGAGTGGGTGGCAATCAAGTAACCTGCCAAGGTCACACACTGAGTTGTTGCTTTCCCTAAAACTGCAGCCCAGCATTCTGCTGACCAGTCCTTCTTCATACAGGCAGCCTCCACCTGTTAGGAATTAATAGAAATGGCCATAGAACTACCAACCACTGAGAAAAATGGAACAACATTTGATGGTCGGCACATTAATGGATCTAGTTTTCAGGTGAATACTAAAGAAAGGCAGAAACAATTCTGTTGGCTGGGTTACTGAATAGTGTTTTCTTCTGTGGTGATCACAGTCATGTTATTTTGTTGGCCAATTTAACATGTCCAATGCACTTTTAGTGTGATTTGCACTTTAGTCAAAGATTTTTTTACAAGATTAATAGGTATTTAGGTTTAAAATCATAGCCCTGTGCTCTTCTTATTCATGATCTACCTTGATAAAGATGAATGTGTAAACTCCCCTGTGTGAATTATAATGTGTAGACAAGTGACATTTTTTTATCCATGCTTCTTGTGATGAAATTATTTCCTGTATTCTTAATGATGCCTCATCTCCTGCTGCCCAGGTATGCTGTTTTTCTCCATGTGAAGAAAGTTATATTTTTGCCATTCAGACCAGAATAACTGCAGTCTTGTTCTTTTTAGTCAGAATTGCTGGAAATCTTTCATGCCACTTGATTCTTCCTTGTGCTCAGAATCATCATCTAAATGGATGAGAAAAAGGTGGTAAAACCTGTAAGTATGTTAAGAGAAAATAATTATGAAGTGCTTGATTATCTCACTCATTAACAGTGTTAGCATCCTTTGAAGGTACCTATTAGCCTAAAGTTTCAAAATCAGGGATGATGTAGAGAAAATGAAATTATCTCTTTCAAAAGTAGAAGAATAACATGAAAAATAATTTGAAACAGGATATAATCACTAAATTATTTCTATTAAAAATAATATGTTGCCAGATGGCTTTACAGCATGACAAGACAGAGAGGTGCAAACTCAGAAAACACACCCATTAAATTACAAAACATCTTCTACAGTGCACAGCAGCACCTACTCATCCACCATCCCCCCATCATTCATGTTCATAAAAAAGTTTTAAAAGAAACCAAAACAATACTGTGATCAGAAACAGTTGCAGGAAGTCCTCTAGTCCTTGTTCTGGGCCTTTATATGCTGCCATGCTGTGGTGAGCTGACCCTGGCTGTGGGGCAGGTGCCCACAAAGCCGCTCTGCTCTGTCACCACCCTCCTCATCTGGGCAGGGGAGGTACAATAGATAAAAGGCTCATGGGTAGAGATAAGGGCAGGGAGAGGTCACTTGCCAATTACTGTCATGGGCAAAACAGACTCCACTCGGGAAAATTTAATTAATTAATTTTATCACTAATCAAATCAGAGTAAAGAGAGAGCTAAACCCAAATCTTAACAC
>NW_010228726.1:3056-20258 GCF_000690775.1 Eurypyga helias
CCCGTGGCCCGCCGTGGCTGCAGGGCACAGCCGGCCTCACCATGGGCTGCACCACGGGCTGCCAGGGAATCTCTGCTCCGGTCCTTGGAGCATCTTCTCCCCCACTTTTCTTTACTGACCTGGGGCTCTGCAGGGCTGTTCCTTTCACGTATGCTCACTCCTCTTTCCACCTGCTGTTTTGCAGTTGTTTCCCCCCCACCCCTTCTTAACCATGTTATCCCAGAGTTGCTACCACTGTTGCTGATGAGCTCAGCGTTTTCCAACAGCAGGTCCATCTTGGAGCTGGCTGGCATTGGCTCTATCAGACACCGGGGAAGCTTCCAGCTGCTTTTCACAAAAACCATCCCTGCAGCCGCCCCCCTGCTACCGAAACCTGTCCAACCAAACCAGATACACATGCTCACTCTTTGCATTGAAGGGGAAGCAGTCCATCTTGCAGTGAAAAACAACTGCAAAATACAGTGTTCAAAGATAAAATATATTTTTATATTCTGCTTTCATTTATGCACATGTTGATTTAGATGGCATTGACAAAACCAGAAGAATTACTTTGTGGGAAGGGAAAACTTACTCGATGTTGAAGAAACAGCTTGGTTAAAACATAAAGACAGTAGCCATTTTAAGTCTTTAAATATTAATATTATTTTTTTACCTACATGATGTATTTTATTTTTCCTTGACTAAGCAAAAGTAATACTTTCAAATACTAATATGCAAGTAATCAGTGTATCACCTAGTGAAGTTACAAAAATATGTGGTTAGGACCCCTAATTCAGGCAATAATCTTTGGAAATACTGACTATAAAATATCTGCCTGATATTCAAATCACTTTACTCAGCAATTACATAAAAAGCATTCATGAAGTGACAGGTTGTGCCTGACTGTTTTTGAACATCTGCCCGGTAAGTAAATCCTTATTAATCTTAAGCATCTATTTTCTCTGAGTTCTTCTGTTTTAAATCCAAATTACCAAGAGATATTTCCTCAGAACAAGCACTTTAAGTAAATACACTGTCATGTAGTATGTGTTGACTAACACTATGATGACTAGAACAGAGTTTTCAGAATTCAAGGCACACTCTGTAAGTGCTATTGTCACGTCAGAAACTGCACTGTAGACCAGCCAAGATGAAGAAGAAGATGGTAACCCAAGCTGTGTAGAAAAACCTACCTAAATTTTGGACTAACGTCATCTAAGGGATCTTTCAGACATCACAGAGGAGTGTTCCTAAGTGGCTACGAATGAATGCAGTTTGATCCAATTGAGCTAAAATTAGTTAACTATCAGAGAGACGATCCTCTCAGGAAGATGAAAGAATAGAAAAGGACTTTTTTCCCCCACAAGCCCCTCCCTGTTGGGCCACCTAGCAGTACAGGAACTGAAGAGATTCTTCTAGTTCCAAAATGGGGGAGAGGGATTAATAAAGCTGCTTTACCAGGAAATCTTTGCTCCTGGTGTGAAGGGCCGTGCATTCCCCTTGCCATTCACACCAGTGCTCCAGCTGCTGAAGGTCTGGGGTGGTTTCCATTCATTTTCAGTGTGGCTGCATTGCCTCAGAGAAAGGCAGAAGTGAGGAAGCCAAGACTTTTAGATGCTGCCTGGGAATATCTTCCTAGCCATCTGCAGTCTAAACAACTAAAAAAACCAGCCTGTCCAGTGCAATCTGTGGTTTCTTACAATGGGGTATCAAAATCTATAGCAGGACGTTTCGCCACGTTACTGGAACTTTGATTTCCTCCCGTATAAATAGATAAACTAAAAACTGTTCCTGTGAAGAAAATACAGATAATGTACTCATTAATATAGCCAATAAATAGGAATAAGTCCCTGTAGAGAGCTACTAATGAGATTTTAATCTGAAAATGTTTCAGGAGAGAAAAAGAAAAGTAGCTTCTTGTGTGTGCGGACATAGTAATCCCCCCAAAACAAGCAGATCAAAACTGCCAGCGAAAAGCAGAAAGTCTGTTTGAAGTTACTTTTTTCACTGGAGATGCAGGTCTTGCAGCATGGTTAGAAGAGTAGTAACCTTATAAATCTGGGGTCAATTAGATCATTAGGTGCAGCCTAATGGGATGCTCCAGTACACCTGGAAGTGAATTATTGTTAATGCAGTAGATAATATTCAAAAAGAGTTTAAATGAACCAACTTGCTGGAAAAAGACATTTTCAGACTCTGAAATCTTTCCAGACCCTTGTTCATTCAAAGACAATAGCTGGCAGGCTGCCTGAAATAGTGAATGTGATAAGGAGAAAACTATTATATCTGGCACTTATTTTGCGGGAAACTGTAACTCCTATGTCTCATTTTTCTGCTCTGCTTGATAATGTAATAATTCTCATGAAGGGAATACACAGAAATATAATGAAAAATGATATGATTGTGCAGTGGAAGATAAAGTAATTTGCAAGTCTGTGGTTTCAAAGTACTGCACAGTGCTTTAGCTGTGTGGCCGTCCATTGAAGTCAACACGACTCATTTACCTCCAAATATTCACACTACCTTGAAAACTGAGTTGAGTTCAGCTGAGTCCTAGTTTCTGTCTACCTAGATATATATCGAGGTGACTTATCTCAGGCATCATGCACGCATGGGGCAAGTGCCACTGAACCGCATTTAAATTTTAGTTCTAATCACAGACAAAGCCCATTCAAAGAGGTGGGGTGATACTCCAGTGTTAACAGTTCAACTCCTCTTTCCTGTTCCACAATAAATTTCTGCCACACCTGACTATCTTTTAAAAATATGAGATATGAATAGATGCAAAATATTTCTAAATAATAAAAAGTACAATCTGTAACAGATATTGGGATGTTATTATTAACATTTTTGTTATCAGTCAATCAACTATGGGCAAACTGCAGGTTTAAAAAAAAAGTAATTAATTCAAGACCTGTAGCAAGTTCATCAGCAAGTTTTTTATTGACTATAGTAGTCAGCTTTTGAACAAACCCTTAATATCTCCCATTAGATGAATACATTGAGAATTTTATCTATTTGCTTTATTAAAAGAAGCACTGAGCAATTTTTTCTTATGCAGATTCAGCAAGTAGCAGTCAAATATGGAAAATAACATCAGGTGTCAGAATATTTCTGTTTCTCAAAACACGGAAGTGTTTGGAAACACTTGAAAGCCTCTGTACTAATGAGAGCAGAGTGCCCTTTGCAGCCAAAGCGTCACTGCTGGGGACCTCAGCCTCCCACGTGCTCCGCAGTGGGATGTGCTGCCCAGTCTCCTCCTGTGCGTAAATATAATTCTCCCACCGGGTTGCAGGGCTGTGGGATGAATAATGTGCTGCAGAGTCGGAGGGAAACAGAAGGAAATCTAAGAGCTGCAGAGTATTCCTGCCCTCACGGAGCATAAGACCCAAGTTCAGGTGTCAAAGATTGATTTCATTTAGACACATCCTCAGAGCACTCAGAATACAGAGCAGCCTCAGGGCAAAGCCCTTCAAAACATGTCCTATCTGCCACTGAACCCAAACATTCCTCTTCAGGAGATAAACCAAGTGTCTCTATATTTGTGACATTGTACGTACTAGATTAATTTTAAGCTAATCTGGCAAATTCTGAAAACAATAACAAGAGGAAAAGTTCAAAGTCATTTAAAGGTATTCCTGAATCCATAAATAACACTTTGTCTTACAGATAGATGGTATTTGGGGACCGAGTTAAAAAGATCAAATCAGCATCACTGATATATGACCCCAAGGAGCAACAACTCAAGAACTTTTCCTTGAGGGACTGCTTAAAGGCTATAAGCAGCTTCAGTTCACTGGTCTTTACGAAATAGTTATTTCATGTGGATCTGATGAATAACACTTCAGCCAGCCTGAGGCCAGAACTGGTACATGTTTATCCTGTTATTTTCAGCTATTCTGGCAAAAAAGGATGATTAAATATCAAATAAATAAATATATTTCTCTATGAACATTTGTTATTTTAGGATGAAAAAATATGTCATGTGAAGAGTGGCAAAGATAATGCAATGCAGAGATGTAAGTCAAAATATTTGAACATTAAAATTACATTAATAATTGTATTATCAGTATAAATTATGGTATGGAAGCATTTTACAACTGCAAGTAGAAAAGAGAGAGAGAAATCATTACAACAGCGACAACAACCTCACCTGGGACAGCACATCCATCAGCATCAGCTGGACAAGTAAATAGGACAAGTGGGAAATGACAGTTATATGAGCAACTTTACTTTTAAAGCTTAAGGATAAAGAAATACTTTTTTTTTTTTTTGGGTGAAGTTAGAGGGTTTTTTTTGTGAAGGTAAGAGTTACCCTACTTCAGAAAAAAAGGTAAATACACTGTACATTAATGACTGGGATTTACAAAAAAATTCTCACTGAATAAGGAGCTCTTAGTCATAAAATGAGTAAGAGTTCTGAAATCCAGCTTCATGTAATGCAGTGGAATCAGTCTAAAAAATTATAATTCACAGTTTCATTACAAGTATAATGAAATGTGAGCTTGCAGATCAAACTAACTCATCATTAAAAGCCATGAATCAAAGAAGCATTAAAGCACAAACATATTTGACAATCTGATATGAAATTGGTATTGGCCTAATTAAAATGTTCACTAGAATACAGAATCTTTTAGATTCAAAAATGTTATCATAAGCTGCCCAAAATAAAGATATAAAAGGCTGATAAGGCATCCCTAAATTACTTAAATCCCTCACTCTTTCAAAAGTAGGGTTTTGGGGTGTACTTCAAACCCAACACGGTGTTTAAAACTGAATAAGAGGTTGCATGGAAGATGTTTTTTCCAAAGACTGGGTACAGAGAATCACGAAGTGATAGAGGTTGGAAGGGACCTTTTGAGATCATGTAGTCCATCCCCCCCTGCTCAAGGAGAGTCAGTTAGAGCAGGCTGCCCAGGACTCTGTCCAGTTGAGTTTTGAATATCTCCGTAGAGAAAGACTGCACAACATCTCTGGGCAACCTGTTCCAGTGTTTAATCACCCTCGTAGTAAAAAAAAAAAAAAAATGTTTTCTTGTATTCAGATGGAACTTAATGTGTTGTGATTTGTGTCTGTTACCTCTTGTTCTGTCACTGGGCACTACTGGTGAGATTCTGACTCCCTCATCTGAAATTCCTCCCAAGAGGTATCAGTACCTAAGATACCCCCTTGCCTTCTCTTCTCCAGGTTTCCTTTTAACGTCAGCAGAAAGAAATATTTTTTTGTAATTCAGGTGGGCAATTGTGTAAATCTCCCCAAAAAATAGGGAGTTAAAATACCTGGAAATTGTGTCCCCTTGCTTCATCTTTTTAATCTAAATGTGATTCCCAGAGTTTGTTCCACCCCAGATTTTATGGGGCGTTTTGAGAAATCTTGGAGAGACTTTCTGCTTTTGGCTCTTCAATTGTTATAAGTTGCTAATGGAAAGCTGTGAGCATAGTTAACCTCAAAAGGTTTGTTTTCCTTTGCTGAAGAGACAATCCTAAAGAATCAGAAAAGAAACATTCTGCCCTGAAATCCTTACACAGATCTAAATACATAAGGCTATAAAAAAATGAGGTTATAAGCTGATTTACCAGGGCGGCCATAGCTTGGCCTTTAATTATACTCCCACAGAAAAATTCTAGTATCAATCTATTGAAGGAAAAAATGGATGCTGCCCTGTGTAATATGAAGGCACCTTTTGTGTTGGATCGGGAGTTCTACCACACCTAAATGCCAACATTTATGTCCTCAAATAATTGTGCTTGAAAAGTGATATGTGCAATTAATTTCAAGCCTTGTAGATGTTTTGGGTCCTCATCGCCACTTCCCTAGTGCAGCCCTGAGCTGAACCAGCTCATAGTTCACAGAAGAACCGACAGAGGAAAAAAAAATCCAGAGCCTCCCGTAACCCAAGGATGCCCCTTGCTGTTGACCCCACCCAAAAATAATGTATGTAGACAAGAGTCCTCTACTGAAAAAAGTTGTGTGAGGGGTCATGTCCAAAAAAGGTGACACAATATCCCTGAACCCTTATATAATTTTGGAGACACCTTGGACAGAAACAGAAGACACCCATTTGTTGTCCTTTTAGTAAGTAATGGTTCACTGTCACTTAGAATTAGTCTTGATTTGCAGATTAAAAAACTCTAGGAAAAAATGAAGTATAGTAGCCACTTCTAGTGATCAGAAAACAATTAATATTCTGCACATCTCTGTGCTGGATACCTACTGTGTTTTCTGTTTTCAGAAGGAAAAAAAAAAAGTGAACATCCTGATGAAAATATTAGGCAGTATGTGCTATGTTGCCAGATATGCTGGAAATACCTTTTGTTGGAGAGATTACCTGGCAGTTTATTCAGCTGCTTTGCTGGCAGGAAGAATGCACTGGTGATATTTCAAAGTGGCTGAAAAACAGACAGAGCAGTATCATATAGCTGAGTATTCAAAATGAGATAATAGTAATCTTGGCATTTAAATCTCTGAGCATATTGGATGCTTTTAATTTTAACTGCATTATTAGGTCTTCATTGTAATTTTGAAATCTATGTTTTGTTGAAGTAAGCAGTGACATTAAGATCCCACCAACAAAATACTCAATTAATAGTTTGATTTCTTTAAAATCAAACTTTGTACTTCTGTGCCTGATTTGTCCATCTGAGAAACATTTTAGAGGTAGTTATCAGAGCATTTGAGTGAAAGTACTCTTGGTTTAGCTAAAAGTGATAATTATAATGAAACTAAGACACTCAAAGATGATCATTCTCAGGAACAAGAAGATTTATTTTGGATAAAATTAAAGACTTAGGAACACTGAATACATTCTTCTGTATACCTACGCACTCGGTGGTTTAGAAAAGGCAGCAGTTTATTAAGTATTAGAAATAGTCCATGGTCACTTAGTACATCGACTATAATATGTACTCAGTGTGAGTATAGTTTGCATCAATTGCAGATGTACCAGGGAATATTATTCATGGAATAGAAATCACATTTATTAAACGTGAAGATGATACCAAACTCAGAGCTTTTCTTCATATGAGGAAAGAAAGCAAAAATGACATGAGAATACAGAAGTATTAATATTTTCAGCAGAGTTCAGAATTCCTATTAGAGAAAGGCGAACTAACAGATCTGCTTGAAAATCAGCTGTGATAATCGATATAAAACATGAAAAGCAGAGGAAATGGGCATCAAATGGTGATAATTTGTAACACGATACAGCAAGAAAATAGATGAAGACTGCCTGTGCAGCTGCATTAAGCCTGCATTAAGCTGGTGATGGTCTCATCCTACACAGTTCTATCAGGGTAGTTCCTGAAATATTGACTTTATTTGTCAGTCTCTCTTTAAATGGATGAAGTAAACAAAATGAAAAGGAGTTCAAAAACTGTGAGGAAGGACCACTCCAACAGGAGCTGTTTGAAAAACCCTCCTGTGCACATCCTGGCCAGGTGATTACTGACAAAGGGTCTCCAGTGCTGTCAGGTCATGACGCAGCAGAGTAAAGCGATGCATGATCACTGTAAGATACGTGCGTATCTGTGCAGGTGGTTTTATGAGGGCTACAGACGGCTGCGTCTGGAAAATGTGCCTTTTAGTTCTTGCACAATATTAATTCCTTTCCCAGTTCCGTGTGCCTGACACAGCTAGTAGTTTCATCAAGCTGGAATGTGGCACGTGGTGTTGAAGAACTGGGAAGAGGGTAGGACCCAGCACCTCTGGAAAGCGTAAGAAAGATGTCAAAGACTGAGATTTAATGGGTCTGCCCACAGGAATGGAGGGCTCAATACAGACTGCTTAACTTAGTAAGACCAGATTTCATCTGACAGAGGGAACAACTGATTTATAAAACCTAAGCTGTGGTTGAGACATACTCTGAGGTTTTCTACCCTGGTAAACCCTCAAACACTCTCTGAGCACTGGGAAGCACTCTGAGCTCTCTAAGGAAGGTGAAGGTTTTTTTCAAATGGACATCTGAGGAGAAGGAAAAGTAACAAATATGAAAGGAAAATACGTGTTGGGAAACAAAAAATGGGATCTAATACATTGTAGATGTGACTAAAATCCAGTTTGAGATTTCCAAGCCATCTGGATAGGGCAGATGCGAAGATGCAAATATACCATCTGGAGCCATTTTGAAATGATATTTGTGAATAGTGTTGATAATCTTTGATGTCCACATTTAATGTCAATACCTAGTGTTTGTAAAATGATCATCCAGCATCGTCACTGTTACCATTATCGTTGGTATTGGTACAGTTTCTGATTCAATACTGTAGTTCAACACACACTGAGTCCAAAGTCCAATCTTAATACTCAAAGTACTTAAGTATGTACCATAAAAGTCAATGTCACATCTTACAGTCAAGTACTTTGGACCTTAATACAGTTTAATGACAATTCCAAAACATTTCAAAGTCAAATGTTAATGACCCCTAAAACTAGGTTTCAGTCCCTAATTCTGCTACTCAGGTTCTGTAAAACCTCTTGATCTTTATCAGAAGAAAGAGTATTTGCAACTTGGGAATAAAAACCAGGAATAACGGCTGGTTTCTGTTAAAATAGAGGAATGTATACAGAAAGGAAGTTACTTGAGGATCCTTTTGTGTAGATCAAAATATAGTCACAAAATTTCAGGAAATAATTTAATCTGATTTAGGATAGAAAGCCACACTGCACACCATCTGTCTGCATTAGTTTAGTCTTCTTCCTTTGTAGCAACAGATGAACTATCTGCATGCCGTGCAGATCAGAACTGGGAGGAAGGAGTTGCATTTCATTTAAGGAATTCAGTTTAGAGTTCTGGATTTTTCTCATTGTTCAGGATGAATGTTGCCTACTTTGGATTTTTTGGGGTATAAATAATGCAGGCAATTACATTTGTTGGCCATAAGCAATGGAAATAAAATCTGAAGATTGATCTTGGTGGACAGAGGTATTTCTGAAAGTATAGTTTTGATTGGTTTAAAATAATTTTGAAACAGTATGAAATATATCATAGTGATGGGGTTTTGTTTTACAATTTTAGAAGGAATTACAAACTAAAGTAAAGCATGTGATAAAGAGTACACATATTAGTAGTGATGTTGGTTTTGAATGAGGAATATTCAAAGTTGCCCTGTGTTATTTGTTTAAAATTGATTAATTACTTTTTGCATAAATTGGTAGCTAAGAGCAAAATGAAGAGCATGGATATGAGTTACAACAGATTGATTCTGTAACTTTTAAAAAGGATAGCCCTAAAAAAAAAATCTATTGGAAGAAAATGTGGATGGTTTCTCTACTAGGCTGCCCTTTGGTAACCATGGAAACTGCAGGCTTGCCTAGGACATAAAAGAGAACTATATTGCATTGGACACATTTATTTGTTTAGATTCAAAGTTTTACAGCAGTGAAAGTCATATAACATTGTATGGTGGTTCTTTGTCAGGACCACGACCTCCACACTGCAACAATACTCCTTGGAAACAAGGAGCTCTGTAAATCTCTGGTGATCTGGTACAACAACAGCTGTTATTGCTGTCAGGTGTGTGTTTCTGTGAAACAGAAAATCATTACTGATCAATAAATCAGACTGCTAAGGAAATATTGGATGATGATGGCATCATCTCTCACTCTTCCATCCTTGAAACAAAGAGAGATACTGTGACATAGGGGCTGCCCCAGCAGCATCTCATCCCTGCGGAGATGCACAAGAGAAGTAGTCCTTGAGCACTCACCCCCTCTTTATGAAAATGGTAAGTCACTTTCAAGAATTATTAGCTCGTAAAGATGGCCCAGATCCCCGCTGTCTGGAGACAGAGAGTCACGTCAGGGCTATAGGTACTACAATACCCAATGATTCTTCTTTGCTTCACGGTAAAGATGATAGAAAGTGCAAGGTAGTGAAGAACTGGTCAGCTGAAACTCGAATTGCTAAGAAGGTTTTCCCTAAAGAAGGCAAGAAAAGTTTAAAAGAAAATGGATTTTAATAGAGTTTTGTCTGAGAATTGTTCACTGCAGCATTCGGTGATGAGGCAGTTGCAAAAATGTTATTCCCAAATAACTTCATAGCAAGAAGGGATGCCACTTCAATTGCCAATTTTGTCCAATGTCCTTTGGAAAAGATACTTAAAATGTCAATTAGTGCTACATTTTAATTAGAAGGTATACTCAGTGTTTTGGGTTAACTGTTGTTTAGACATACACACCTCACAATTAGAATATTAGCTACAATGAACATTCACCCCAAGATGCTGAATTTACTACAGATTATTGAAAAGAACTGAGGGTTAGCTTTTGGAATGAAAATTTTACTTTTCTTCTTAATTTAACTTAAACAATTTTTGAATGCATTCGGGAGAGAATAATATTTCTGCTCTGGTGACTAAATATGACTACTTTCTGCAGTGCAGGTTTTTAATCCAATATGTGCCCCATGCATTGCAGAACAAAGCAAAGGTATTCTGAACAGGAGACAGTGCTGTGTTTACTGGAAGCATTCCTATTGGTTTAGGCAACATGTGGCCAGCTGTGCTGTCTGAACAACAGAATCTGAAGTTCGGGGCAGGGGGAGGGGGAAAAGAACAAAAATATTTTGACTTTACAAATTGAAGTAAAACTTATTGGCTTAAAATTCTTCTTCTTGAAAACAATTTCTAAGTCAGGTTGATTTCAAAACTTAAAACATTTTACAAAACGAAACTATTTTTGTTAAATAGTTAAGACTATTAAAGTATCTATTTTTCCTTTTTTTTAATGTGAAAATATTGAACAAGTACTGTTTGTAGCATAAGCAATTTTAGTTATGCTTTGCAGCTAATTGTTGGCTGTGTACTTCATAACAAATGTTTCGCCAAGATGTGGTGAGAACTCGGTGATGTCACAAACATCTTTGAACAGAGCACAGAATTGTAAGGAAGTAGATCCAAAGAAGCAGACTTTGAAACACTTGAAAATAGATTTGTTTCCTTGGTATGATTCTGCACTGAAAGGTGGGGTTTTGGTGTGGTGGGTTTGTTTGTTTGTTTGTTTGTTTTAATTTATTTTTATTAAATGCCAAAAGCACTAATTTTGAAAATAAAATGCTACCCTTTTTCATCAGCAAAACTGCTTTTCTTCCTTTTAAATTCCAGCTTTTTGGAATTCAGAGTTCCAAAATGGTGCAGGGAACATTTTTCCACATAGTGTTGTGATTGCATTTTCCTTTTCAACCATTTTAACTGTTTTTCACCTTGTGCGTATTTTAAGTGGAAAGATATTTTATAGCATTAATTATGAAATACATGGATAAACAGAGAAACAATACTGGTGCAGACGGCTTATTTACGCCTTGAAGAGTTTTGACCTAATCTTTAAAATCTTATTCTAGCAATCCTCTCTCAGCTTTAATGTGAGTTTTATTTGAATATGAATTTGGGCAGGAGTCCAAAAGGAGGAAAGAAAGGGTGAACTTTCTGCTATTATGGATCATAAGAATGAAAATTAATAAAATTATCTGCAAGGCTGCCAAGGCTGTAAGAGAGGTATTTGTTAATCTTGAATAACTTTGAAGAAAACAAAATAAATACAAAATAAATAACATGATTGTCAAAGGGCAAACTCACACGGAATCTCATAATGAGAAATAAATTAAAACTGTATTTAAATTTCAGGAATGGCAGATAAATGGAATCTTTCATCACGCTGGACAAACACAATTCTTTTATTATTTGGGGTCTTCCAGATAATTTGAGAAAAAGAATAAATGTGTATTCTAAAAAGCTAAGACAAAAGAGAAATACGGTGTGGAGATCGTAGAAAGTAATTAAATGCCAACTCCCTTGGTAATTAATAATATGAAAACTCTGTAAACATGCTCTTAGGATTATGGGATTATTATAATTTACTAGCTCAATGCATTCCTTTGTCTTTACATGGAGAAAAAGCATTTGACAAGGTTGAGTGGTCAGTTTTTAATCAAGTAAACATTTTAAAACTGTTTCAAGGATACAGAAGTGTAAAATGAGTTTTAAAAAGCAGTGGCCTTGACATGTTTTCCAAAGAAATTTCCTTCCTAAGAGAAAGCAAAAGATTTCAGAATTTCTGTTTTGCGAGTTACATTTCATTCCATTTCCCATATCGGCTGGTGTACTCCCAAGAAATCATAGCAAAACTGAAGCATTTTGTTAGGAAGCTCTTGGTGTCTGTATGTGCCATTTACATTGTAAACTCTATTACCTTAAGGATGTGCATTGTACCAGGGGATTTCAATACCAGTTTGTGAGCTGAAACCTTGCTGTAACTACCAAACATATGGACTGTACTTGTCAGAGGACAGGAACATGCCTGTAACGCAGACACAGAAGAGGTGAATATCAGTAAGCCTCACCGTGCCAGGCAATCGAGCTTTCCGTGAGTTGGGCTATAGGATGGGAATTTTGCCACTTGTGACCTTAATTCAGAGTGTAACTTGCAGAATTATTGATATTAGTGGAAAGTGGGGAAAATTCTCATCATATTGTCAATTCTGTTCTCACCAGGCATTAGCAAGTAAACAAACATTGAATTAAATTCTCTGCTGCTTCTCACAAGAGGGAGAGTACAGGATGTACAACCTGGGAAAGGGGTGGGTGTTTAAGGAAAGGGCATGTTTAAGGAAACCGTCTAGAGCAGATGAAGTGAATCTTGAGTGAACACAATGCTGCATACACTGACATGATACAGCCCAGCTGTTAAAAGGGCTCCTACCTAAACTGATGGGAAGCCTAATACACTGATAGGGTTGTGTAAAGACCTGGATTTGAAGCTGGTATCTGGCCTGTTTATTTTATGTTGTTAACTATGGACTTTACTTTTCATTATTATTTTTTTAGTCTTTCAAGGAAATTGATGGTAATCAGTATTCAGTATATTTTTATTTTAAATGCTTCATTAAATTCTATTATAACTAAGGATATTGGCATAGAAAAGGCATAATATTCCCTGGTTTATTATTATTATGTATTTATTGTTCACTTCTTTAAATTTTGCAGCACTTCTTACAAATTGCAATAATTTCTTTTCCGTAAACTGGAAGCTGAAGTAGTGTGTGATTCCCCTGAGATCTGGGACTGCTATTGGCTTGTATATGCCATTCCCTCTGCGAGTGAATGAGAGCATCACATCGTGATGCTCATAAATATGCCGTTATGATATACAGTAGACTTTAAGTCTCTGAGTGCAGCAACCCATCCATATATTTTTCTTAATCATAAACTGGAATTAAACTTGTTCAGCTCATTTCTTAGCATAACAGGGGCATCCTCCCCTCTAATTGCAGCAAACGTTTCATACCATCTCCCCTGCTTAAGAGACTTTATTAGGTTTTTCAAGCTGTATTAAATTGAGTATGAGTTATGTCAAGTGATTTGTCACTCTCAGCAAGCCAGCGTGAGAGGAACAGTAGATTTATTCAGGGTATTTTTCCAGTCAATGTATTTACAGTCTCCACATTTATTTGAGATAATGCTAAGCCAATTCCTAGAGGGTGGCGGTGGGTTTTTTTTCTGTTTTGTTTTTAATAATTTACAGCAGAGTGTTCCTGCATATTTTCTCTCTTGATTTCTATTTCTCCATTTCTTCTGATCATTAAAGAATCATACCCAGGGGGATGGAAATTGTCCCTCTGAGAACACCTCTGTTTTTTCAGATCACTTCAGAGGACACAGATGCTATGTTTGGGACAGTAAATCAAACTGGTTTTGGTTTGTGTTTGCCTTTTGCTAGTTAGAAATCTCCCAGGTAATTCCATGACTTAGAATGGGCCATGGACAATAAATTACTTCTCAGGTATTTTCTGTTCTTTATTCTAGAAAAGCAGTTTATGAAAAAACATAGTATACAAAATTATTCAGACTCAAAATCCGTGTTTTAAATAATTAATTTTACCTTTATTTTCCATACCTTCATTTTATCCCTTATTTCAGCACAGCAATTTTTCTTCTTTGTTTTCTCTTCTTTACATTTTTTCTTCAGTATATCTTTCCTTCTTTATATGAAGAGCAGTTCTGTGGATTGTTTTCTAGTGTCACAGCTGAGCACTTCCACACAGTTGTGCATGTTCAGAAATGGCATGGCTGGCTGATAAGAGGTAGTACAAAGATCTGGGAGTGCACAGTGCAGTGGCTCAAGCACAAAACTAGATCAAATAACATCCCAGGCTCTGGTGCCAGGGGCTGTAGGCAGACCTGGGTTGGAGTCGTGCCTACCACACCAGAAGAATGGTAGGGGTGATTCTGGTACATTGGCTATGAAAGCCAAAGGACAGAGAGTTGGCTACAAAAGCCAAAACACAGGGAGTAAGGAGCAGGGAAGTACAGCTGCTGCTCCAGCTATTCCATCAATCTAAGGCTTTACTATTTGCCAGAGCTATGCATCATTTTCAGGGTAGATTTTGCTGCCATGGACAAGTTTGCAGAGCAAGTACTGGCTCAGATTGGACATCAAAAGAGGCATTGAGGAGAAATTGCATTATCTACAGAGTACATTCAACAGCATTTTTTAAACTTTCTGGGTGTTTCTGGGGTTAGGAGGGCTGGTTGGGATGCATCCATGGCCAATCCAGTCATTCCTCTTTGCCTATATACCTATTTTTCTTCTTTCAAAGAATCACAGAATCACAAAGGTTGGAAAAGGCCTATAAGATCATCCAGTCCAACCATCAACCCAACACTACCATACCCACTAGACCATGTCCTCAAGCGCTATGTCTACACGCTCCTTGAACACCTCCAGGGATGGTGACTCCACCACTTCCCTGGGCAACCTGTTCCAATGCCTGAAAACTCTTTCAGTGAAGAAGTTTTCCTAATATCTAATCTAAACCAGGGATACAGGAAGGGAAGAACTGCCTTTTGCCTGTCAGAATGCTGGAAGAGCTTTAAGTCAAGATTATTCTCCTTGTACGTATGAATACACAGGTAATATAAACACCATTCCTCAAAGATTTGCTTTGTAGTGTAAATACAGAGGAAACATACTGTAAAAATAAAATACGGAATATATTTATGATGAACCATTAACACAGGTAAGAATACTTAAAGAAAAAGCTGTTCCAGCATTTCCCTTTCTCAGCAGAATAGTCTGGTATTAAAACATAATTTCACAGTAAATCTAAGTCACAGTCTTGCTAGGTAGTGGCTGAAGTTCTAGAAAATTTCTGGTTCTGGGTGATGTGTATATTTCAGTACTCACAGCTGTGATAATATAAGGTTTCCATTTGCACAGAGATAAATGACCAGCCAAAGCTGTCAGCTTTTGTGCAGCAGAAAGATTTAAAACTGAGGACGACTGTAGTTAAAAATCAAAGATGTGTTAGGTGATGCGGTCTTGTCTTGGTACAGTGCTGCTACTTACATGAGTAGACCAGGTGGCTGAAAAAAAGTAGAAAGACAGTCCTTCTCCAGGATTTCCTTAGAGTTCCACAGACTAGAAAAAGTCACCTCCATCCATTCTTTTAAACCTGAAAGATAAGAACATGCTGAGGTGTTGAGATGATGAGAGACCCCACCTGGAGTCCTGCATCCAGCTGTGGAACCCTCAGTATCAGAAGGATATTGACCAATTGGAGCGAGTCCAGAGGAGGGCCACGAAGATGATCAGAGGGCTGGAGCACCTCCCCTATGATGAAAGGCTGCGAGAACTGGGCTTGTTCAGCCTGGAGAAGAGAAGGCTCCGGGGAGACCTTATAGCCCCTTCCAGTACCTGAAGGGGCTACAAGGAAGCTGGGGGGGGACTTTTTACAAGGGCCTGTAGTGACAGGACAAGGGGTAACGGGTTTAAATTGAAAGTGGGGAGGTTTGGATTAGATATCAGGAAGAAGTTCTTCCCAGAGAGGGTGGTGAGGCACTGGCACAGGTTGCCCAGAGAAGCTGTGGATGCCCCATCCCTGGAAGTGTTCAAGGCCAGGCTGGATGAGGCTTTGAGCAACCTGGTCTAGTGGAAGGTGTCCCTGCCCATGGCAGGGGAGTTGGAACTAGATGGTCTTTAAGGTCCCTTCCAACCCAAACCATTCGATGATTCTATTCTATGATTCTATGTTCTGCTGGATCAGGACTGAATTTGCCGTAACACATTCTGTCTGATTTTACTGAAATGTGAGTGAATCTTATCTCTATAATTTCAGGATTTGATCTTATAAGCCCATTGTGAGTCTCTATAACATGACTATACCAGGGAATAAAACACATTATACTCAGTAAACTGAAAACCAGCAAGGCAGTTCTTCTTCATCCATGGACATTGGAATGTCAGGCACACTTAAGCTCACAAGTGCAATAGATTTTAACTATGTGAACACTTTATATTCTGCATCACATGAACCATACAAAATCTTTCTGAAATCTAGCTTAATTCCAATGTATTATTCATCAGGTTTTCTTTTTGTCTGGAGATGTTACAATTACCTTGGCTGAAAAGGCTGGACATTGCAGCCTCACAATGCATGTGGAGAATACTGGCATTGCTCTGTTTCAAGAGAAGCATTACCCATTATCCTGCATATAATCCCATTGAAATAGTTTGGAAACTTGATGATGAGAGGATTGTATTTCCAGCTTGTTCCTCCAGCTCTCTTTTGGGAAAATTAAATGGTCAATAGAGTTTTTTCATCTTATATTTTCTCAAGGCATGACCAAAAAAAAAAAAAAAGATATTTGCATACATGTAAGTACCTGATAAGAATTAGACCTCTATTAATAATTGTTCCCAAGCACTGAATTTCCAAAGCAAAGATTAAACGCCTTACAGTTTATTTTTAATGTACTCACATATTATTGGTTTGCACACTAGTCACAGTAACACAACCCTAATTCTGTGAGAGTTGTGAATGTCCTACAAGATTTCTATTGAAATGAATGTAATTAAGAACCCTCAACACAGTAGAGGATCAGGCCACATAGAGGTTACAGTGTAATATAACTCCTCTCTACTAAGTTCTTTGTTGTTCTGTTAACAGAAAGCTTTTTCTTTTCATTCCTTATCAGTTATTTTCTGGATCCGGTTTTCTCTCTAAGACTGTGAGCAAAATTCTTCACTGACACAGATGGGCACATCTGCTTTCATTGACATTGTGCTTATCTGCACCAACAAATCACTGAACCCAACCTTAAGAACAGTGATTCCATTATATGAATAAGCTGTATTATTTTGCGCCTAAATATTTGAATAATGAACTGAGAAACACCAGTATTATTTCTGTGGCTGTGGCACACTGTTTCTGTTCCTGCTGCACTGGAGTTG
>NW_010228726.1:20289-53289 GCF_000690775.1 Eurypyga helias
CCAGTCAGCTACTAGGCACCAGACAGCCACTCGCTCCACCCACCCTGAGTGGGATGAGGGAGAGAATTGGAGGAAGGAGATAAGAAAACTTGTGGGTTGAGATAAGAGCAGTTTGATAATTGATATAAAATAACGATACCAATAAAACTAATACATAATGAAAAGGAAAACAACCAAAACCAAGAGAGAGTGGTATAACTGCTCACCACCTGCCAACCAACACCTATCCCATCCCTGAGCAGCAATCACCCTCTGCCCCAGCCAATTTCCAAAAGCTTATATACTGAGCATGACATCTTATGGCATGGAATATCCCTTTGGTCAGTTTAAGTCAGCTGTCCTGGCTGTGTCTCCTCCCAATTTCTTGTAGAGAATGTTTACAAGACAAGGGCAGTATGAAAAGCTAAAGAAAATCTTGGCTTAATGTAACCATTGCTTGGCAACCCTTAAAATATCAGTGTTGTCAACTTTCTTCTTGGCACAAATGCGAAACATAGCCTCATACTTGCTACTATGAAGAAAATTAACTCTATCCCAGTCAGAATCATTACAACTGGTTGTTGTGGTGTTACACAAGAGACTGCCAAAAGGAGAAAGTAGGCAGGGTGAAAAAATGACCTTGGTATGGGGCAGGCAACTAAGAGCAGCCAGGTACCGAGGTGAAACAGGTGAATCTCAAGCCCAAACCCAGGGGACAGTGTCACACTAAAAAGAAATAGCTGTGAAATGAAAGGCCAGAGTTTTTCCACAGCCCCAGAAGGTGCTGTCAGGCTGCAGTCACTCCAGGACAGCATGGTGTGGCCAGGATACCCACAGGCTTAGCAAGCAGCTGTACCAGGAATAGCTACATTAATGACAAAATTAAGAGGAAATTAAGACTCATTTCTGTTCAGCTTGTTTGCTGTTTTGAGAGTCCAATGTTTAAGACACCTTGTAACCAAAACCAAAACACAACAAAAAATACAAAAAAAAATTGCAAGTTTTACATAACCTTTAGTTTCTTTGAAATTTAAGCGGTGGATTAAAGCACCTTCAATTTTCTATTGCTTTAAAGCAGCTAATGTCAGATAGTATTTAAAATCTTCTTGTCTATTCAGTCAGTGTCAGTCTTTTCCCATTGCAAGCAGCCCAATGGCATCCTCTGTTTTATAGGGAATGATTATGGATAGACTGTAAATGCAAAAAATTTTTTTGATAAAATACTCTTTTTTATTATAGCTTCTTTGTTCATTGAACAATAAGTGGTTTATTTTTTGCCTGTTAGTCTCCAAGTTTCTAATAATCATTCAATATTATCTCTGCTTATCATCAATTAGTACGGTTCAGTCATGGTTTCTGTAATCTGAGAATGTGATCTAAATCAGCTTAAAGATATTTCAGCCTAACCAATTTGTTTGCATGAACCCTTTCTTCTGCAGTCCAACAATAGCATGGCCAGGTGATACAGTTGTATATGAGGTTGTTCATACTAAAATCTCCCATCCCAAAGTAGATTGCCTGGTCTTTGGACAGAGAGATTGATTAAATGACCTTTTCAAGACAACTTTCAGGCTTTTCCCAGTAGTTTGAGAAGTCCAAAACAGTAGATGCTCTTAATAAATTATTCATTGTTCCCCCAGTATAACACCATTAAAAACATTTAAGGACCAGGTTTTACTTAGATTACCTTAAAATGCACTTGGAAAACAAATATCTTTCTAGAGTTTTGCCAGGCTTTGTATTGAATACTCCCTTGTGGTTTTCTTGATTAGTCCAGTGCTCAGCAAAAGTGAAAACAGCAAGTGGTAAGGTGATAATTATTGGTAGTGAAAGCACAGAGGAGGAAATAAGGATGATCAAAGTTATGGAGAAGCTTCTATAGAGGAAACAACACAGATGAGGACTCTGCAGCTTGGAAAAAGCTGGGGCAAAGGAGAATACAATAAATTTCTATAAAATCATGAGTGGTAAAGATGAGATAGAGAAAAAATATTTGCTGTCTTTTTGAAGAAAATTGAAATTAAATCAGAAGGTGAATAATTCAAGACAGAAGTGGTTGTTCACACAGCAGTGGTAAAGCTGTGAAACACCTCTGTGCGAGACAGAGTGGAACACAACTTGCAGAGGTTTACACTGAGTAAAAAATGGTATGACAAATGCACAGAAGAAAAAGTTACACAAGGCTATTGAATAAAAACAACAATAAAAAATGCCGAGCATTTGGCTCAGGAAAACTCTGAACCATAATTTTTGGATGTGGGAGGAATATATGCAGGAGGTATGACTATTTGCTTGTCCTCTTTTTTGCTCTTTCCTAGGCACTCATTATTAGTCATTGCCAGTGACAAGAAACTGGGCTAGAGGAATATTTAGTAGAATAACTCAGTAGATCTTTCTTTTTTTGTTACTCCTTTATATATTTCATCTTGCTTTAGCAAGCTTGCTATTTCTAGAATTTTCTTCCCATTTCTTAGAGGACTGATGTGTAGATTTTTTCTTCATAAAAAGCTTCAGAAGTAGCATATACTGCATTAGAAACTGTAAATAACCCTTACCAGTTGGTTTTGTATGTAAAATAAGAAATATTTAGTCCCTGAGTAATTTTAAGCTTTAGCGCCAACAACTTACCAATACAATCTCCTTTTTCAAAAAAATGTTTTGTATGCATAAGGGTTTTTCTAATGGTTTCTGTCATCATATGCTGTTTCCCCTCTAATATTAGCGACTTCTCAACATACATCGCCATTCTTGTGAACGGCTTAGACATTTTTATCTTTTGTCCTAGTTTTACCTTTTCTTCAGCTCTGTTTCTTAGCTGACTGTCAAAGATTGTTTTACGACATCCTTTAGAAGATCTTTCTCTGTGCTGTCCTTCCAATTTATCTGAAAGCAGTGTCCTCTAATTTTTGAAAGTGAGTCTCAATACTGGAGAGGATTTAATTTCTTAAACATGTGATCTCACTTCTACTGGGATGGGATCCAACCATGCTAAAATAGCAGGATCTTTATCACTTCATTAACAAATTTGAAACTTAGTCTGGAATAAATGCAGAGTGCGAATAAATTACACAGTCTTATTCCTCTAGTAGAAACCATTGATTAAACTGGGAAAATAAAAAGGTTAAATACTTCATTATCTATTATCTTTTTATTTCCTTTCTTTTTATAATGGAATGATGTACAACTGAAGTCCTACTAGAAATAATTTTCTTTCCCAGGGTATTGCAATAATTCAAGGAAATGTCTAATGTAAGTTTCTTTTTAATTGGGAGTGTACTTTATTGTTACTGATAACTGACGAATGTCCCTATTAATAAGACCAATTACATCTTTTCTTAAACAGATATTTGCTTTCAAAAATATACATTTGATAGACATTTCTTCTTATTTTTTTCTATAAGTAATAAATGTCTGCTAAAAGAAGGTCTCTTTCAATCCCCTTGAAAAATGGTAAAATAATTTAGGTAAAGATATATCAGTGTTTCCAGAGTTTCCTTCCCTTTAATGGTGCTAATAAGAAGCTGCACCTTTAAAAGAAAGGAGCAAAAAATCCAATTTATCAAATACAATTTATCAAAAAGCCTGGAAAGTTTAGTGAGTCTTTGGATGATTGACAGGATTCAATCTTACTTGAAAAGAGTTTTTTAATATGTACCTGTGGAGTATGCCTGAATATGGCTTGACTGTAAACCTTGTATACTGATTCTTCCCTGAATGCTAGTGCCTGCCTCTCCTGCAGCCTCATCAAGTTAAAGAAAAAAAAAAAAAGGAAGAAGAAAAGATTTAAATAAGGTCTAAATGGCTGCAGATTGCTGAACTATTACTTTCCAGACAATACATCTGTATGTGTGAACAATTTCTTTTGCAGTCTAGAAGATGTACATTTCCCACCTATGGTGTTATCAGTGTTAGGGACTTACTACCTCCAGGTTCTGCAGTTATCCACCCAGGATGTGCTGGACACTTTGTCCTCTCTCTTTTGTCTGCTCTCTTCCCAGATGACACTCTGGTTCTTTCTTTTTAGCCTTTATTTTCTCTGTTTCAAGATAGAGAAACTTGATCTGCCCAATTTTAAACAAGCTGTAAGGATGTATGAAGTCACAGTTAGTATGCAGTCAGTAGTGTTTGACAGTCAGTCAAACCCTGTAACATTTTGGGAAGAGCCAACGCAATTATTGCAGCGCTACCATGCCACTATTAAATCAAACTTCCTATAGGTTTCCCCACAGCTTTGCCCTAATTTTTATTCAAGCATTTGACACATGACGTTACATTCATCATGCCTTTCTCTCGCTGTCTAGACACTGGGTAGTTAATTGTTGTGGTTTAAGCTCGGCTAGCAATAAAATACTGCATAGCCACTCACACGCCTTTCCCCGCCCCTTCAGTGCAGGAGGAGAATAAGAGGAAAAGACAAGGAAGCTCACAAAATAGAGATAAGAACTATTTACTAATTGAATATAAATGAATATTATATATAAGTATGTGAATATATAACACGACTACTAATAAGTAATTAAAATAATACAAAATAAAACATATGATACAATTGCTCACTACCCACCTACTGATGTACAGCCAGGTCCTGAGAAGTGAGTCAGAGACAGAACCCGAGAGCTGGAGCCTGAGAGCAATCGCAGCAGAGTCTGAGAGCCCAATGAGTGACAGCATGACTGGGAAAGCCAACCGACCCACAAACTCACTCACATAGGAGCAAGCAAAGGAGGAGTTAGCAAAGGAGTTAAGGAGCAAGAGTTCACACAACAGCTAGTGGAGTTATGGCCCCTGAGCCGACTCCTGACATGTACTGAGTATTACATGCTATGGAATGAAATACTCCTTTGGTATTTCAGTTTGGGTCAGCTGTCTGAACTGTGTGTCCCCCCATACTGCTTGTAGTGAGAAAGCAGGGGAAACAGCAAGTATCAGAAGCTGAGAAAGACCTTGAATTTGGGGCAGGCACTCCCCAGCACCAGCTAAAAACAAAGGGTAAATCCAGAAATGTAGCTTCATAGCAGCCACTGTGAAGAAAATTAAGTCTTTCCTGACTAAACCCAGCACATTAGTACAAGCTGGTTGTCTAGGTCCTGATCCAGGAGACCTCTCCTTAGTGGGGTTCATCCCAGTTGTGTTACATATTATCTTAAAAGAGGGTGAATTTCCTCTTTCATCTCTCTGTTTTTTGAAACACAGAAACACCCGAGAAAACTGTAGGCAAGTGACAAAACAAGACTTTATATTGGCCTGTTGTTGCAATTCTGACCATAAGACCACTGCACATGGAGCAGTTAGTAGTCCACACAGCAGTCAACCTGAGCATGGCCAAGGTTGTGCTGTGCCATGCTGCATGTACAGCATCACTTTCAGGCCTGTGGTGGGCTGCACAAACCCCTTGGCCATGGGATAAACTCAACCAGCTTACCATGACAGAGCATCCTGCAGGCAACTCCTACCCATTATCAGTGATTATACCACCTGCCTGGTCTTACCTTTATCTAAAAGTGCAGGAAGGATTTCTCATGTGAACATTGTTTGCCTGTAGAGATGATAAACAGAGTTGTTTACTTGTAAGAATCCTTGAATGACAGAGAGGGGAGAATCTCTGCTGTGGACAGGGTCTACACGGTGTGCTGCATGTGGGTTGGAGTCTTCTTTGATGTTACACTACCTGGGGTCCCCAGCATCTAAAGGGACTTAAGATTATTTGTGCTGTTCTTATAGTGCTAGCTCTGATAACTAGCATTGTGAACGATACTTTACTGAGTCTGAATGCCTTTCTTCCAGGTACCAGAAGGGACCAGCACCTCCTGGTGTGAAACACCTATGTTCAGCAATATTAATACCAGAAAGCAATAGCTGCTTCTCCTACCGTGTAAAGAACACAGAATACCTGGTTCCCTTGAGGGTCCTTTAACAAATCTTATCTTCAGACCGTTGTTACATATGAAGACCAAAGCTTTAAGAATTTTGGCATTTGTTTCATGCTTACTTTTATATAAAAAATTCTAGACAAATATAACAAGATTAAGTCCATGGAGAAACAGTTGTGTATGTGCATATGCAGATGCTAGCTAATTACCCAAGTATAAATATAGCATCTGAAAAAAGGTTCTTAAAACATGAAAGAGACGACTTCTTTTTTTTTTTCACTTCTATATCTCAAGCAGCCAAATGGAATTGACTGATATTTCCAAACCCATTCTTTGGGCCAAGAAAAAAACATGAGAAACTTCAACTTAAATGTATTTTTATTCAGGAATACATTTTTAGTTTGAAATAGTGGGACTGCAAGACAGACATTTCCAGAACCACTCGAGCTCACGTACACCATTCTATGAGTTGCACACTCATGACCTGAGGTTTTCCTGCTAGGTCTGGCGTCCCTTTGCAGTGAGTAACTCCAAAGAGATGATGGGTGCCCCTTTTGACTCCTTTCACACATACATATTCACCTTTGAGTGCTTGTCTTTTCCTCAGGTTTGGCCCTAGGTTTCCCATAGCAGAGTCTCAGTTATCAGATCTTATATTTAGAAAAATAAAATAAAATATTATGCAGTTGGTAGGATGGAAAAAATGAATCAAGCTGGGTGCCTCCAGAGAGGGACCATGAACAAAGAAATTCCTGGGCAACTATATTCTCACAGACTATGCTCTGTCCCTCATGTGCTCTTCATGCCCCTTTCTCACCCCTTTTTGGTCCAGTGTCGAGTTCTGGTCTGGGATCTTCTAACACCTTATTAGATTCTTTCTCTGTCTCCAGACAGGCTGTTAACTGTTCCTGTTGCGTTGCAGCTTCTGCTGATGGTTGTAGCCTCCTTATCTTCTGGTTTGTGCTTGTGCATCTGCTCACTCTGTCAGACTAAACTTAGGATAAGCACTACTTAGCAACAGCTAAAACATCAGTAGTTATCAACGTTATTGTCATATTAAATCCAAAACACAGCACTGTACCAGCTGCTGAGAAGAAAATTAACTCTACCCAGACAAAAGCATACCTAGGTGAAAGTTCACAGTTTGTGGCCTAAGCTGCTCTTCAGCAAATCTAGTTACTAATGCTAAATTATTAATGAACAAACAGTACACCAAGTTACTCAACATTATGCTATAGCTCCTGCATCCTAATGCTACATGATTGACTCTTGAGTGATTCATTCTATTTAAAACTTAATTATTTAAGCTAAACTACTGGTATTTCTCAACACTATGTTTGATGCAATCGGGACATTAATTCAACACTGAAAAGGTATAGCACAGATTGACACAGCTAAAGCATTTACCTAAATTGGCCTCATGGGTTATTTTGACCCACTGAAGACATACTTCTTGCATTTAAACCCAGTAAACAGAACACTGATATGGTGGGAAGCAGATGACCAAAATAACTGGTAGTGGATAGTTTAGATATTAAATTAAGAACTGTAAGTTCTAAAACAAACAAAGAGGCTGGACCTTTAGACCCTCAGTTGCATCCCTTGTAATCTAATATGAATTAGATTTAGCAGCGTGGGACAGCTATTTCTCCAGAATGAAGGCTGAATGAAATACAGATGGTTAGGTTAGTCCTGTTGAAATTATTAAAAATTCAACTGACAAAGGAAATTATTAGCTTCCTACTGCTAAAACATAGTTATAGATACTGCAGAGTAAAATCAGACTAAGTCTCAATACTGCTGAATACTGGGGCTACGTGATCACATTACCTATTTCATAGGTTTCTCCTAGACACAGTATGACTCATCCAAGTCTTTGGGTGTCCAGCCACCATGAGACCACAAGGCAGTGTTCATCCTGTACGGTGTTCTTGTACCATCATGTGCCTCTGAGTGGCATGTTTATTTAGGCAATCATGTTAAGTTTAAAAAAGCTGCCTTGAACAGGTGTTGGCCTTTCAAAGACAGATGGTTTTGCTCCAGCATGCCTTTGGAGTGAGCTTTGGCTTTGAACCAAGCTCATAACACCTCAATCTGGAAACATCTCTGATAACTGCTAACAGAGCTGAGTTGCTGTTTTACTACAGTAGCTGAAAATGAGTATGAAATAAATATATTTGTGCTAGCACTAATATGAAATGTGAGACTGACCTGCCTTGATCTAGGTTGATTTTTTTTTTTTAAATTTAAATTTGCCTGACCTGCAATCACTCAGGAATCTTTACGTGAGATTCTGAGGTCAGGAAATAATTACTTATCAAAAGAAAAACTCAGTAGGAGAAAGGACCGGGCTTTGAAGCCTTCTCATGTGGTACTGACATAGTTGGAACATGCCCTTTCAACTTTTAAAATAAAAATTTCAATACATTTCCAAATTTTATCTAATGCTTTCCTTAAGATGTGAAGGGTTTTTTACCAAAGGGAAAATGAAAAAGATTTTTTTCAGATATCGTAAGACATACTTTTCTGAAGCTGAGCTTTATTGTTCTTTTAATACAGTTGAGTCATGTAAAATGTCAACATTTCAACATTTTGTTCTATTTAGAGAAAATTTTCAAAACCTCAGAAGCTCTCACAGGATGGAAAGCTCAACCTGCTAGACCCAGGTCTAGTTCTGAAGATCTTTTGCATAGATTTACTTTGAACAAATTTGAACAATCTGTTCCAGGACTCCTACTCTTGTTACTTTGGAAATAAAGGTTAGAAACATTAGAAAAACAAGGTCACTGGTGGCAGTAAGAGCTTGGTTAGATGCAGCAGTCAGGATTTATTTCAGGAAGAAATAGACACTTCATCCTGAAATAGACACTTAAAATAGGTCAGATAAAGGCTACCCTGAAACTGCCTGTTTCCTTTGGCTGGCTGTAAAAAGGTGACTAGTTTGAATTCAGACAGCTACACTTTAGACACAGAGATGAGATAAATCCCACCCACAGAGACTAAAGAACATTAGAATGGCTGGTGGCATCTGCACTGTCTCCAAGTGAGGATGTCCAAAGTGTCTGAAATGCTGTTATTGTCCATTCCTGATAGGCAGCGTGGGAGGTGGGATAAAAATGCAACTGTTCACTAGACCAATGAACAGAGAAGTCTGGGAAACAAATGGGGAAATGAGACCAGAGATAATGTCTGGTTTATGGGCAACATTTTCATGAATGGAGAAACAAGGTTGATAGAACCACAGAATAGTTTGGGTTGGAAGGGACCTTAAAGATCATCTAGTTCCAACCCCCCTGCCATGGGCAGGGACACCTTCCACTAGACCAGGTTGCTCAAAGCCTCATCCAGCCTGGCCTTGAACACTTCCAGGGATGGGGCATCCACAGCTTCTCTGGGCAACCTGTTCCAGTGTCTCACCATCCTAATAATAAAAAAATTCTTCCTTATGTCCAGTCTAAATCCACTCTCTTCCAGTTTAAAACCATTGCCCCTTGTTATCTCACTACATATTTACATTTAGGAGATAGTGTGATCAGATTAAGATGGGATGTGGCAAGATTTCTTAGCAACAGTAAGGAAAAACATTGACCCCAGTCAGGAAGAAGTGTTGTTATGGGATCCCAAAGGCCAAAATCCTTGACACCATGGGGTGCCCAGCTCCAGAGAGACCTGGTAGCTAAGCCACAAGGAGCAGGATAATCAATGTAGTAGAAAAAGATATTGCCTCTGTTCTGCCAGCACCTCTGAAATCAAAGTGTATCTGTGACATGTTTTGATCTTGAGAACAGAATGATCGAATGGAAAGCATGTGCCATCAGAGTTTTTTCATCTAGCTCAAAACAAGAGCTTATTTTTCAACAATTTTGTTTTTAAAATGATGTTGTTCCTTTCCAAAGAAGATAGAGACAGTGAAAGGTGACACCACCATTAGGATTTATAAGCTCTTATGGAGCAGTTGTCTGATGTGGCATTTCTCTAAAGAATAATTAGAACTAGGTTCACATAAGAAAATGGTCTGGTTTATTTAGCCAGTCATTTTAGATAGTTGCCTTCAGACTTAGCACATATCTGATTGAATTCTCTATCTTGCTAAATTATAACAGTGCATATTTTAAAAAGGTTCTGTTGCTCCATTTCAATTGTTAAAACAATTGTTGTTTTATTTGCAATGTAGAACACTGAGCATAATTAGAGAGTTTGAAACTTATCTAAAAATAATTTGTAGGACAACAGCATATAATTATGTTGGCTGCAGAGGTCTGGGAAGTAGCATTAAGTACTGTCAATTGTAGCACTGAAAGAACTTTAAATGAATAAGAAATGTAATTTAAATGGCAACATCAGGATGATGAAACTGGTTTATGTAACTGAAGGAAAACAAGAGCTAATTAAATATAGTTTTGGATTGTGCAGAAAGTCCCTCTATAACAACATTATAAAAGTTATTTCTCATTATTGTGGCTGTTGATGTGGTTTGCTTTTTGAAACAAGACTAATTAGCACAACATAGATTTCTGTGTGTAGATAAAAATTAATGTTCTTTGTGGTCCTTTAGTCTCCCAGCAGGATGTGTTTTGTAGAACTAATCCTTTTCACACCCAGTCACATAACTAGTGTTGGTGCACATCTGCATTGACATTGCGAGATACCAGTGGTATATAATTTTATCTGGAAACACTTATTTGGAGAAACAAGTTACATAATTATTGACTACTAGTCTTTTTGTTGCACTTCCCATTTTACAAAATAGTTAATGAGCCCTAAGAAGATGCTTTTTTCCCCCCAAACAGAGATTTTTTTTTCCTGTATTTCCAAATTACTTTTGAACTCAGAGCAAGCACTCTCCTAAAAGCAAGAACAGGTGGCTGCCTGGGGCAGCCAAATTCCAGGGGCAGCAAAACTGTTTGTACAGGTAACTTCAAGCTGGCAAAGTTGATTGGGCATTCAGTGACAGACTGGTTGGATTGGGAAGTTTGCCTAGGGCAGTAGACCCCTCTGGAGCTTACCTTGTTTGATTTGACCAGGCAAATAAGGACTAATGCTCATTGAACATATGGCTGTACTGTTTAATGTGTAGGCCTTTCTCTGATAAGTAGTAATTTTGAGCAGCTGGGAGCCTTGGACTTAGTAAGTGGCTGGTTTCTTTCTTAGACAAGAAAAATGAGGAGGTACTGAGTAAATCAATTACCCCAATTAAGTTTTATTTTTAGTATAGCATTAAGTAAACATGGATATTAAGGCTGAATTTCAAGTGTAAGATTGAGATTATATAGGAGAGTTCAGTAGGATACAGAAAGAAAATTTCGTGCCTCTGTGGAGCAGACACAGGGACACCCCTGTTACTTCTGCTACCTGGTAACTCTGCAGTCCTGGTAGTTGCCCAGGTCCTGTCATCTGTCAAGAAAAGCAGCTAATGAAATTAGCACAGGAACCTCCCTCCCCACTCAAGGATTTCTGGCTTCTTGCCTAGTGTTTATGGTGTGAAGAAAAATCTTAGGCTTGGTGGATCCAACTCTTTTCTCATGACTTACCTAGAAGGGGTTGATCAGTTGGGTGTTATAACCTAAGATACTGAGAAACTTTTAATAATACAAAAACTAGTATGTCATTAACTTGGTCACTCACCAGACAAGACACTTTGCTCATTAATAGATTAAACTTTCAGAGCCCCCTTTTTTTTCTGGTGGAAGATAAAACAGAATTCAGCATTGCACTGTACAATAGGTACATACTCCAGGGAAAGAATAGTGAAAAATCATGACAAAACAGAAAGTGCAATTACCTGGATGATTGGCTCCACCAAAGAATGAACAAGAATGAGGGATGTCAGGCCATTTACCTGGTGTTGAGGTAACATTACAGTGTTATCTGAAATCCAGTGTTTGGTAGGCACAGAATAAGTGGCAGGTGGAAAGGCCTGCAACATCTGTCTTTTAGGCAATGCTAACCTGATAACAGCACTAGCACAGACTTACCATAGACACATGGGCTTCTTTGGGTTCAGCTGTCTGCTCTGGTGTGGGGTTCTCCCCAGGCTTGGCTGCTGAGGTAGACAAGATAAAACAGATGAAATTTTGATACTAAGAAATTAAGACCACAAGTGACAAAAACAGAGGAATGAACTGCTTCAGTGTTCTGTTCAGAAATAGCACGAAAAAGAAGTGGCAAGTGAAATTTTCCCTTGTGGTATTAGAACTTAGTAAGCTTGAAAAGATCTGGAGAAGGAAGAATTGTTCAAATGCAGACAGGACACAAATGCCTTAATTGGCTTGGCCTTGGCTAGGGGGTAGTCTGACTTGGAGCCAGGGGAGTTTCTAGCAGCTTTTCACAAGGACTGTAGCCCCTCCCTTGCTATCAAAAGAGTGGTGATGTATTCAATAGCACCCGTTATGGTTTAGGCCCAGCTGGTCACTAAGCACCTTGCAGCCACTTGCTCACTTGTCCCCCATGATGGGATGGGGAGGAGAAAACTCACCACACAAACCCAACACAGCACCTTTGTAGATAGAATCAGAATCATGGAATGCTTCAGGTTGGAAAAGACCTTAAGATCATCAAGACAAACAGGTAACCCAGCACTGCCAAGTCCATCACTGAACCATGTCCCTAAGCACCACATCTACATGTCTTTCAAATCCCTCCAGGGACGGTGACTCAACCACCTCGCTGGGCAGCCTCTTCTGTTCCAATGCTTGACAATCCTTTCCATGAAAATTTTTTCCTAATATTCAATCTAAATCTTCCCTGGTGCAACGTGAGACCTTTTCCTTTTGTCCTATCACTTGCCACTTGGGAGAAGAGACCAAACCCCACCTCTCTGCAACCTCCCTTCAGGGAGTTGTAGAGCGCGATGTCTCCCCTGAGCCTTCTTCAGGACCCAAATTCTCACTCAGCCGCTCCTCATAAGACTTGTTCTCTAGACCCTTCTCTAGCTTCATTGCCCTTTAGGCACACTCTAAACTCTTACAGAAGCAGAAGAACTACGGAACCATACACAGTGCAGAGGCTGAACACTTTGACAGATGTAAATACTTAGCATCATCATATTATCAGTAACCAGTTCTCAGGACTAAATGTGCTGAATGTGAACCAAATGTCAAGAGTAAAATACGGTGGACGCACAAGCCTCGTACCACAGTTCTTCAGGAAATGATCAGTCAGAGGAGGTCAAGAAGACGCATACAAATAGTTTGGTATGAAACCATAGCTGTCTGAGAAAGAGCTTCTCTGCTCTTCTGCAAAATTACGTCCTCATATTAAAATTGACTGTGCAAGAACAGCAGAGACATCTTCATGGAGATAGCTCACAAGGGCAGAAAAATAATTCCTTTCTCATAAAAACACCCTATAGTTAAAGGGAAGAAGAAAAATACTATTGTACTCAAATACCTTATATTTCACATTTATATTTCACATTTATAACTATTTCCTCCTTTTTTCATCACATGTTTAACAAAAACCTCTAAAAATAATTAACTTATATTGGCCATGGTATTAAGAAAGACAATTTTTCTTTTTTTTTTTTTTGAAACCTCAAATAATGTTTAATATATGATGATGTAGAGTCAGGGGCATATCATATCCACAGCTCTTATTTATTCCAAAGAGATTAGCATGACCTATAGAATACATAGTTGTAGTAACTACCAAACTTATACCAAGACGTTATTTAAAAATGAGAGCAACAAGAACTTTTCTTTTTTCTTTCCAGTAACATTATGAGACAAAATGTCTTTTAAACATCCTTTTAATGAAAAAATGTCATTAGCTACATCACCTCTACTAGTAAGGCTGTGCTTGTTTTAGCAAAATGTATATCATAAAGCAGACTTTTTATTAGACATCAATTAGATGCTGGAGTTTCATAGATACTCTCATAGGAAATTTTCAGATAGCTTCAAGGTGAGCTTTGTATCTTGGACTGTAGCTTCAAAAAACCATAAAGTGAATGACTGTGCATTACATTTCCACAGTTAGAGAGCTGGGAACTGAATGTTATATTTTGTTGGGTTTTTGAGTAAATGTCTAGGGATCTGTAAATAGGGTAAAATAAACCACTACTGAAGTAATATAAATTAGGAACCAGGATTGTTAACAATGTAAGTACTTTTAATGTGCTTTTAAAAGAGGGACTGTTTAACTAATGAGGTATAACATCAATAGTGTATTTTAAAGCATTAATATATAATGCTCACATATTTGTTAAACCATAATAAAACTGATTAATATTCGCTTGCTATTTAATTAGGCATTTAGCTAGATTACAGTAAACGGGCTATTTAATCTAGGAGTTTATATTTAACCAAATAGCTACATTCTTGTAAACATGTACCATCAACATTAAAATAATGTAATTATCATCTTTTAAATACCAAGTTAGGTGCCCCAGAAAAATACAAATGGATAAGGACACAGCCCTGTGCCTCTATAGATTTTCCTCATTTTGTTTGGCACTTAAAGCCAAATGCAGGATGTGTCGATGTCTGCTCTGGAGCAGGAGGCACCTGCCCAGTGCTCTGTGTAAAAGGTCGGTGTCCTCCAAAAATAATGAGTCACGGCCTGTCCAGCACCTAAACACAAATCTGCTAGCCAAAATAGTCCTGGCTAGAGCTGCTGTCTCCCCAGGAGGAGAAGCCTTCTGTAGGGCTGCCCCACGGCGTTGGGGAGCACTGCAGTGGACATTTGCACAATGCCTGAGGGAGCTGGGAGGGCCCATTTTGGTTCTCCAATTCTTGCTTGCTCACAGTGGGATTTTATAACAGTTTTAGAAAATTATGACCCTTTTCTGAATAAACCCCCATGATTATCTTTTAGCATGCAGTTTCTGATGTCTTCTTCAAGCATTCCAGATTAGAGTGAAAACAATGGGAAAAAAACCTGTAACATATCAGGAGTTATTTTGCTCCATGTTACACCAACACAACAGGTGAGGTTGCAGGCAGCAGAGCCTCATTCCCTCATTTCACCATGTCTAACAAGCCCAGCAACAAAGACATCATGCCCAGCTAATGGGATCTAAAAAGCCCTTTGGCTTCCCAATGTGCTCCACGAAGCTGTGAACATCGTCCCAGCTCACGGCTGGCTGGAGGCTGAGTGGTGGGAAGCTGTCCCTGGGCAAAGGGAGGAGGAGCCAAGCCCAGGGCGCTGCCTGGGAATGAAAGTTCTTCAAGGAGTCTCTGTGTAGTCCAAATGATGGCACAGCCTACAGGGCCACAGCTGGTTCACATGGGAGGGTAGCGTAGCCCATGTGTGTGCTGAGGAGGGGGATCCCTGGGCAGGTATTGAACCTAGGAAGGTGCTTACATGAACACTCACCTCTGAGGTCTCTCTCTTACACAGAGTATAAAACTTTCCATGAGTCCCTCCCCGCTCCAGTAAGAAAGACTGGTAAAGAGAGGAGGAGGATGCTGAGGAAACCAGAAGGTTCTAAGAAAATGTGCTGGGTTCAGCCAGGAAAGGGTTAAATCTTAATAGAGAGATTTTTAACTAAAAAGAAAAAAACACCATAACATCATTAAGAAACATAAAGGACAATATATCTTTCCAGGGAGAGGGGATGGAAGAAGAATATGAATTACTAAATAAGACTGAACTATTCCATCAATGTGTATCGGAAAATGATGTGGAGAAAGTGGTATCAGTACACAAGAAATAAGAAAAATGCAAGTGTTTGGTGTGTGTAGTAGTAATGCTACTAATGTTAATGCAGAAGTAATGCTTCTTAAATTACTTGGAAGCATAGTTTGAAAATGGAATTATAAAATGAAGCACGTAGTTCACCACAGAAGTTGTGAAATTAAATATTGCCTATCAAAATGTGGTAGACCTCAATAATAAAATTAAAGTAAATTAAATAATTTACTCCTTCAATTTAACACAGAAAATATTTGAAAAAGAATGAGGCAGGATTGGATTACTTCTTTATACAGCCTTTTCATCTGCTAACTTCTTTGTCATTTTCCCTACTTAATTTCATTTGACCAGTTCAAAAGAAAATAATTTTTACTGCAGATAATTCTTTTAACCTTTTATTTAAGTCAGTACTTTAAAACAATGTAAAGATTTTCTCTGGATCATTCATAGCATTTAACATCTATAAAAGCCTTCAGAATGGAAAAAAAAAGAAAAAAAATCCATGCTATCAATAGGTCTTAGATTTGCATTTAGGATCAAAACCTTAGGCATAATTTGAACAAGAAGGTGTATGTTTCACATGGTAATTCCCTGAGCTGCCTTTTGCCCTTCTTCTAACTAGAGCTTTGTTCTCTGAAAATAATTCCCTAAAACCAGTTTTTGGAAACACACTTCTCAATCTTTACAGAAATATAATGGCATTTTTGAATTATTCAGTATAGTTTAAGAACAGCAATGGATAATTTCATTACATGTTCTGTTCTGCCTCCCTTTGCAAGAATTCCCAGTGATAGTCATAAGAATTCCATAACCAAAATAAATGCCTTATCTAAGAGACACCTTCTGAGACAGACTGTGTAGCTTGAACAGAAAAGAGTGGATCATCTAGACATTTTCTTTGTTTAGCCTGTGATTATGTCTGGCCATTTGCTGAACAGAAATTGTCTAGAAGATTCATTTGGATTTCAAAATTTGTTTTGGCTGGGTCCATGCTCATACTGTATTCACTTTCTATTTGAGTCAAGAACAAATTTATACCTTGTGTCCAGCTGAAAAGTGTTAGCTGTGATTCACAAACAGCCACAGGACAATGATTAATCAGAGATTTTGTGACTATATTAGAGAAATTAATATGATTTTATCAAATGTAATATTTTGGGGGGAGGGAGATGTTTTTAGCAAAAGCCAAGATGGTTTACCCAATATATGATTTTATATTAATTATTCATCTAGTGTTAACTTTAAGAATAAGAAAGGAAGCACAGTCCTTTGTTTGTACATCATGTTCCCTCTGCAAGGTCAGGCCTTGCCAGAGCTCGGATGAGAAACTTTCAGAACAAGTCGCATGATCAATATGAGCACTAAGGATGGCTCGTTCCCCACAGATTTCTTTTGAGGTTGGTTGACTTTGATGTCTAAGCAAGCGAGATCTATGAATGAAGCTTTTCAGTTCTTGACAATATTAATAATGGCTTGCTCCACGTGGATCCTCTGATGTCTAATCAAGTTTAAACCTCCACTGCAGACTTTTCATCAGTGGAGGCCCTAAACAGGCTGTCTTGGCTGCCTTTTTTTTTCTTGGCACTTGTAAGAAGCAGACAACTTGCAATAGTTTAGATGCCAGTGGCCAGTGTTTGTTGGGGAGATAAGTGTCTTGGGAGGCAAGGTAGATGGGCAGAACTAGGATAGGATCACAGAGTTTTTCCCTAGAAAACAAAGGAAAAACCGCAGTGCTTTGGAAGTGCTGCTGAAGCTGAGACCCTCCCCTCTCAGTCTGAGTTAAATCTAAGGCTTCTTGCTGTTATGAGGAGGCAACACGTTCCTGGGTGTCTCACGAGAGACAAACTGAAGTGCTGACCTCTGATGGTTTTCTTTAATCATGTGAGAGGAGCTGTTATGGATTTCTCATTCAAAGCAGAGGGGTCTCTACCCATGTGGTTTCCTACACATAGACACTTACCTAGTAATGACTTCAGCTATTTTGTGCCAGATGACTGAGTCTTTCTCGGCAGGATGTAGGTAAGCCACTGTCAGGAAGATTTGAAAACACAATTACAGAAACATTCCCAATGTCAACCCGTATTTCCAAAAGTAGTAGCGTCTTTGCAGAGTCACAGAGTAAACAAACACAGAATCGGTGTTAATACAGCTTATGAAAAGTCAGGTTATTACTAGCAGGTGTTGAGGGTATCCTTATCAGGCGTGAGCAGGAGCTGAGAAACCGCTTCTGTTTATGACAGCCCTTATCGATACCCTGACAGATTTTTGCTGAGAAACTTTTGAACTGCTCACTTAAAATCATGGGGTTTGTTCAGCTTCAGACAGAGGAAGCCTTTTCAAAAAGGCATCAACATTTCAGTGATAAAAAAAAAATTTCTTTTGTGCTGCAAAATTGAACTGAGAGATTAAAAGAAGCTGTTTCTTTATTTTTATCTTATTTGCATTATCTTGCCAATCTGTCTATTCTCCCCTACTTTCCAAGCTTTACCAACCTTCACACGGAGCAAAAGTAGCTGCTGGAGTGCTTTACTTTGTTTTGACTTGCAGAGTCAGACCATGAGCTCCTGATGTCATCCGAAGTATGCTGAAGACAAGGAGAGTCATTCCATTGTCTTCAGGAAGCACCAGATCAAGCTCTAAATTCTTACGGCTTATGAAAATTATGATGTGTTCAGATCTGATCCTTCAGGTTGCAGAAGATCATAAATTGTCGTTGGGATCAATAGAAATGAAGCTTCCTGCATATGTAGAATCCAGTCTTCTTGTGGGCTATGTTTTTTAAGCTGTTCAAGTGGAAACAAAAAGCTGAAATAGATACTGATTTAAGATGTTACAAAAGATGTTTTTGTATTCTTGAGAGGGTAAAAGCAACAGGGAAATTAATTTGTAGCAGTGATCCCAAGAGTCAGACAAATGCAAGAGACTGTCTGAGTTCTTCCTGCTAATTGGAAAATTAGATACCACATAAATTAAAATCTCTAACAATAGTAAGTGATTGTTTGCTGATTATGAATTGATGCAGTTTAAAACAAGTGAAATAGATAAGTGGAAAAACAGAGAAAAGTGCCTGCAAGTTAGTTTTCTTGCATTTTTCAGAAGAGCTTCCCTGGTTCTCAGTAAGGGGAAAAGGACAGTACACAGACTCATGATTCTGCTGTAGTCAGCAACTTCTAAAAGAAGAAAGCAGTTTGGCTAAAAAATTACACTTGTTATATTTATACAGCAGCATGTGGGGCAGTGTGTTTTATTTGACTTTCCATTGCAGCTGTTGCAATCGGTCTTTGTGAATCTTATAGACAGGTATAAAAATAGTATTTTACTTTAATTTTCAGGTTCTTCATACACTGAGGAAAATGCACTAGAGCTCCATTTCTCCTATTTTAAAGTATAATAATTCACCTGCACATTTTCAACAAAGAAAGGCTTTATAAGGCACCTGCCAGTTGTCATGGAATCACACACTATCTTTTTAAATAGCATATCCCTCCTGGGCACAAGCAGCAATGATCATAAATCACATATAGGTTAGAAAAAACGATACTACCATTGGTGAGGGAAGTATGATCTACATGTTTAGGAGTATATGCTATTCCTGCTCAAAGCGAAGCATTTCACTCTCTTCTGTGCTTGTTCCTTTATATATCAAAAAAGAAAGAGATATGCTAAGTATGATTTTCTTCTTTTTTTCTCACAGAAAAAATAAAAACAGAATACATTTTTATGAGAATATGTCCAGTGTATTGACACCATGAACATCTTTCAGTATCATATACATCTGTAAATCTAATTTTTAAGATTTCACAGAATCCCAGCAAGCATAAAATATATTTTAAGCTTCCCACATGAAAAGTCTTTCAAAATAGCCTATGGGAAATGTTAGCTAAATGTTTAGTTTCTGAAAACATGAAATGGCATGTGAAAAAAGACACACTCTCGGAAGTATTTAAGAATATTCAGCTGAGTATCTCAGTCCTTTAGTAGAATAAATGAAATGCCGTAACAAGTTAATAAGGAAAAATATATTATTACAAAATTTACAGTGCTAATGTACAGAAATATTGTATATGGATACAGAGAATCTGTCATCCATCCCTTGCTCTACCTGAGTGATAAACAGTCTGAGATAAGGAGGGTGGGAAGCAAGTTGAGAGGTACATTTTTGATGTACTAAGCATGAAAAGTAAATGTATCTTGGAAAATTAAAGTTTATTTTTGTTGTATATCTATTATGTATAATAGATATAGTGTTTAAACAAATATTTTTAATTCTAAGAATATGTGACCAATGCCGAAGAGTATATATGCAGAGGCAGCTCTCAAAACTAAAACTCTCCCAAATAAATTAGGTATTTTACTTCTTACTTTATACTTCCGCATAGGCAGAGATAGTTTGGAAACTGCCATAGAAATATTTTACATGTGAGGGAGAAACCCTTAATACTTGTTCTTAGTGTACGAATTTGTTAGCTATACCTAGAGGCATCCATATTTGGCAAAATCTTTAAAAAAGATAGTAGAGGAGATAACAACTTTCACCTGGAAGACTCAGAAATTCATTACAAAATTTTTCATACACCACAGCCACTAAAGTCAAATACTTGTTTCCTTCAAGTCTTGATAGCAAGCAGAAGCAGTATCTGCATTCTCATTGATGAGAATAGAATATTATTCAGCTCACTGGACCTATCTGAGCTGTCAAGAAGTATAAATGGTAGTGTATTGAAGAAACTGAGGCCCAATTCTGCTGTAAATCAGTATCATTAGGATTTGCCTTCATTTACACTGGCCACATTTTTAACTAAATTATGCCATTTACTCAAGTAGTATTACTCATGATCCACAGCAAAGTAGCTTAGAGCAGAAATACACCTCCCTGAGATTCTACCCCCTACCCCAGTTTTAGCAACTTTCTCTGTCAACTTTATTTCTGAAAATGTAGTAGGTAGAAAGTAAAAACTTCCATCAGGTATTTTGATTGTACCAAAGGGCAAAACAGTTTCTTCTTTCTGCTCAGCTCTTTTGGAGGTGCAATGAAGCAGCATCTTTGGCCAGCTAAAGCAGTATTATTTGACTCGCAGTACTGACCAGTGTCTCTGTTAGCTGAACAACAGAGGGAACCTGTGAAAGTACGTGTCGTTTAGTAGTCCCAGGGAAAAAAAATACTCAGAAATGACTTGATTCTTTACAGGACTGCTCATTTTTGTTACCGCTTTTCAGATTTTTACCTAAGTGTAGTGGCCTGGGCTTAAAGCAAGAGTGAAATGTTTCCACTCTTTTCATGGATGGCTGGGCAGCCCAGGAAAGAATTCAGAGAATGGGGGACAAATGAAAGGCACTTCTGCTAGATGTAAAACATGTTCAATATATTGGTTTGTTACCTGAGAGACATTGCTGTTAGAGGAAATATAGAAGTGCAGAAAGGTTTCTTATTGCAACACTACATGGAAATTTCCATCAGCTACCTCTGCTTAAATGAATCTGCCGTAAGTGATCACAGTCAGCAGCACTTGGGTCCAAAAACCACAACCTGCAACTAAAACTGAGCATCATTGGTCATATTTAAAGCTGTTTAAGCATCTTCCTTATGCAAGATCTGCACAAGGCCCCAGTGCTATAAGCATGCCAGCCAAGCACTGAAATCACAGGAACAGTCAACCCAGTTAGACACAGCAGGTAGGAGAGCAGGATGCACCAAGAAAAGCATCCTAGGAATAGAGCAAAGAGAAATGAGCCTTGCTACCTAGCTGGTGTGGCAGTCCCAAACTGGCTTTTGGGTGTGATTGCAGGGTCGAGGCATCCAACTTTCATGTACGGAAGGCAAGGCTATGCAATTGTTACTACTTGATCCTGGGCAATGATTAATGGGTGAAATTTAACAATTTCAGATTCTGCACCTGGGATGGAGTAATGCCAGACACAAGAGTCAGTTGGGAGAGGAGTGGCTGGAGAGCAGCCCTGCAGAAAGGGATCTGGGGATGCTGACCAACAGCAGGCTCTGTAGGAGGCAGCAGTGCTTTGGCAACCAAGGGGGCAAAACACATCCCGGGGTGCGTCAAACACAACATGGCCAGTCAGTCAGGAGAGGGGATTATCCCGCTGTATTCAGCGCTGGTGCAGCCTCACCTTGTGAGCCCCAGAATTTAAGAAGGATGTGAAGGTCCCAGAATGTGTCCAGAGGAGAGCAACAAAGCTGGTGAAAGGACTGTAAGGCATGTCCTGTGAGGAGCTGTTGAGGAGTTTGGGCTTGTCTAGTTTAGGGAAACGGAGGCTGAGAGGTGACCTCATTGCTCTCTGCAGTTTCCTGAGGAGGGAAAGTGGAGAGGGAGGTGCTGTTGTCTTCTCCCTGGGATCCAGTGGTAGGACGCATGGGAATGGTTCAAAGCTGAGTCAGGGAGGGTTCAGACTGGTTATTAGATCTCCTGGGAGGTCTCTCAGCTTCTTTTCTCAGTGTTGCTGTCTCTCTGATTCAGTCTTCTCTTTCCTCTGCCAGGGTTGTCAGGAGGTTGGTGGGAAACAGCATCAGGACAGCCTTCACCAAGGTCTCACCTAGGAGAACTCTCCTGCACTTTGATCTTCTTTAGCAAAGTTTTAGTTGGCAAGGATCTGAGATGCAAAAATCATTAAAATTGTCTTAATTTTCATGCTATGCATTCCATGGAGTACTTTAAGTATCATTTATTTCAGAATATCTGACAATTATAATAATGATTATCAGTTTAATTGTACAATGGTGCAGACAGTGGACCATGAGGGGAGATTTTGTTAGGTGCACTGATGCTTGTCAGAAAAAGACATCCTATATCAGTATTATTAACTCAAATTTTCAAAACCTTGAGTATGTCCTTCTGTCACAGCTGAAAGTTATGAGGTGAAAAAAATAGGATTTTTTTTCATTATATGATTCTGTCTTTAGTTTTAGACTACTTACAGAATTCAAATTTTTCTTCAGCCAAGAATGCCTATAAAAAAAATTCCAATATTCTCATTGATTTGTATGTCTTCTGAGGAAAAGATGCTGTTCTTGGTAAAGCACATAACAGTGAATGAAGAGTTTCTTGGTTTTCTACTTTCATAATGTTTTTAGATTGGTAATTTATTCCTATGTCTGAAAGCCTTTTTCTGTGCTTTAAAGCACTGTAAGATTCACTTTCCTGCTGGACCCTGAGTCCCAGTGGGATCCCATGCTGTTCACAGAATGGTTGAAATTGGAAGTGACCTCTGGAGGTTATTTTATCGTGTCATCTGGAAGATGTTGAACAGGATTGGATCCAGTATTGACCCCTGGGGTACATTGCTAGTGACTGGCCTCCAACTAGATTTCATGCTTGAGGCCACCAAGCTCTAAGCATGACAGTTCAACCACTTTTCAATCCGTCTGCTCATCCAGCCCATAATTCCTCAGCTTCTCCATGAGGATCTTACAATAGACAGTGTCCATTGTCTATCTCAACTTCAGTGTTTACTGGCTTGTTCTCAGTAGTCCAGCAAGTCAATGTCCACTGCTCTCCTCTCATCTGCCAAGCCAGTCATTTCATCATAGAAGGTGACCAGGTGGTTTGGGCATGACTTCTCCCCTGTTCATGCCAATCTTGCTGGCTGCTACTGGATTGCTTCAGATGTGCTGAAGCTGACCTGAGGGAGATACTAGCAAGCCTCTGCAATTTCTGTCACCTGCTTGTTCTGGTCAGGGACCAATCTGAAGCTTGCACAGGTCTCTTTTCCTTCTGAGCATCCAGTTTCATTCCATGAGAAGTGACACCAAAGGTGATGCAGCCAGAGGTAAATGCTGGTGCATCTGACCTTTTGCTCAATGTGAAGTTTGGATGTGGACTGATGAACATAGACGTGGAAAAATCAGGAACCTGATTAAACATAGCTCCTTTGAAGAAAGGGGATGCAAGCAGGTCAGGTGTTAAGCCAAAAAGCCAAAATGTCCTGGAAATGCAGCATTTTCTATATCAAATAGCCTAAGAGGCTGTCACGGTTTAACTCTGACCAGCTCCTCCACTTTCCGCATGCCCACCACAATAGTGCGTTACAATAAGAATATTTCAGTTGACACATTTGTGGCAATTTCTTTTGTGCACACAAGATTTTTAGTAACTGTATTGTCTACACCACTTACATTGGAAAAAATCAACCTGAAACAGTTAGAGGGAAAAAGAAACAGCTAACCTTTCCTGTGTTGTCTTTTATGTTTAGAATATCTCATCTTCTTGTGGTTCTAATGACCAGAGGAAAGAAAGGAGGTGACAAGAAAGCTTCTAATTTACACACCTGTTTTGGGGAATCAGGAAAACCACATTTACTATGTGATAAGAGCAAAAGACATGCATGTGGTGTGATTAATATACGGGTAACAGTGCAAGTGGGACAAGGATTTTGATTTTGTTCTCAAAAAGAAAACAGCACCATAAACCAAAATATTTTCAATAAGGAAATAAAATGATGGATGGTTTTGTGTATCCCAAGGAAAGCTTTTGGGCCAACACATTTTCACATTATGAAAAAGTAGATCTCTTGGCAAAATCAGGACAGGAAATTTTATCTGCAAAGTCATACAATCCTCAGGAAGATAAACTTCCCGTACTCTTACAGTCTGCAGAAGCAGTCCCTCCTGAGAGATGTACTTACCAATGAAGCAAAATCATGAAAAAGATGCTGCAAAATGCAGTCTCAGGCCACCCAGATTCTAACACTTCACAGTAAGTGTGTTGTTTTGAAACAGAGGAGATAAGTTCTTTTGAGTCAACTCTCACAAAAAAAAGAAAAAGGAATAAAATTAATTAATCTAAAACAATGCTTTAATTTTCAATAAAAAAGAACATGCAAAGTGTAGGTGTTTGTCATGAAAAGGACGTCTTTCAAGAAAGATCACAGGATGCAGGAGAATGCGGAAACCCTCTTTGGGTGAGCCCAGATGTCTACTCATTGCACCATCTCTAGCTTAGTTGAAACTGAGTCACAGTTTTGCTGCACTAACTAGCAACAGGCCTTGGAGATCTATCTGTGCAGTTTTCACAAATGAAGAGCATTCGATTGTGGTTTTGGTTTTTTTCCTACCACAAAATAACAACATTCTGGGGAATTTTCCAGGTCTTCTTGTCAAACTGAGGAGGCAGATGGTCAGCATTGGCACAGTGACCAGTCAGTGCCTTGCAGAACTGGCCCTCCCAGCACTAATTTTAATGAAGGCTCCACCTGTGGTCAAATCTATAGAGAACCAATTTTATTTACCAAATGCTGAATGATTGGGTCATTGTCCTGAAAAAATATATACTTCCATTAAAAAAAAAGCAAATTAACTCTTCAGAATCATAGCTTTAATGACAGTCATGCAATTCATACATTTTTTAAAAAGTCCCTAATTGGCTGTCTGTGAAGTAGAAAGAGAACTGGTGCAGGGAATGGCTTAAATGCAGCAATTACAATATTTCTTATTCTTTGCCAATCTGAAATTAATGAAAAACCTTTCTTGTTGTGACCTTGACAAATGATGGTATAACCTTTTTAAATTCTCAGAGGGTGCTGAATTCTACCCTGTGAGAAAGTGATGTAAAGGAATTGCAGCTGAACATTTCTAATTAGTAAACTGAAACTCTGTGACAGGGAAAAAAACTAAAAGGCACTGATTGGATTTAACATATATTAGACACCATCCCCAGGGATGAGAATTTGAAGCTAGCTCTGAGTATTTTAATCTTCGCATACCTGATTATCTCTGGGCATTACTGAATCATCTGCAGAATTTGTGTAAACCTACTAGTTTTCACTCAAGGTAAAATCTGACTCTGTATAATGTTGGGTATGTTCAACTCTTACTGTTTTCAAGAGATGCTTATCTCTTCAGAGAACTGGATGCATAGTGCAGCCTCCCAGTGACAGTTCTAACTCTCATTTGCACTGGAGTAATTTCATCTATTACTGACAACACTAAGTGGTTTTAACATGAAGGTACAGCATAGTTAAACCATCTTTAATCCCTTTTATGCTTCCAAGGTGGTATGAAGGAATCTTTACTTTCAATCTAATTTTTATAAGTATCATTTCCATGTAGGTATACATTAGTGCTGGGTTACCAGAAGTGATTTTACACCATGAAAACTCCCGGCAGACTTAAAATCAAGAACATCTTTTTCTTTCCTTACTAGGTCAGAATCTGATGCAATCTGATCCAAGTTATATTCTGTTTCATCAGTTCTATTTTTATTCCTTCTAAGAAGCAAAGGATCTTCAGATGATAGATAAAGGAGTATGAGTTTTTGCTCTGTCATACTTATTTGAACAGGAGATCTCTGACCTCCACCGTGCTAGAGTGATCTGTTACTAAAGAAAAAAAATCACAGAATCACTACGGTTGAAAAAGACCTATAAGATCATCTAGTCCAACCATCAACCCAACAATTAACTATTAAATTAACTATATTCATTTTATGTATAGCATTACATTTCAGAAACTCTAGGATTTTCCATGGGCCATATCATATGACCCCTTCTGGTAATGGTAAACCATTTCTGTTCTGTGGTTGGATAAGTTATGAAAAGCTGACATGTGTCATAGAATCATAGAATCATAGAATGGTTAGGGTTGGAAGGGACCTTAAAGATCATCTAGTTCCAACCCCTGCCATGGGCAGGGACACCTTGCACTAGACCAGGTTGCTCAAAGCCACATCCAGTCTGGCCTTGAAGACATCCAGGGATGGGGCATCCACAACATCTCTGGGCAACCTGTTCCAGTGCCTCACTACCCTCTCTGTGAAGAATTTCTTCCTGACATCTAATCTAAACCTCCCTGATTTCAATTTATACCCATTACCCCTTGTCCTGTCAAGTGTCAGACTGCTCAAGTGTCAGACTGCTCACAACCCATTACTAGTGTGAAGAAAAGGTTCACAAAACGAGTGGTCTCAAAGACTACAGCTAGTGGTGTTTTTTCAGGGATGAAAAAAATAACATCTAAAAGTGCTGCTTTTTACATTCTGCTTTCCCTGACTTTTGTAACAGGTACGGAAGGGAAAAACATCTCAGAATAACACTGCTGGAGCCATTGGGCCATAAGAACAAGAGAAACATGAACTTGCCCCTCCATCTTTTTTTATGTTGCTAAATCCCATTTTCCACAACCAGACTGTCTAAAAACTCTAGGGCGTGTTACAAGTGCTGATAAGATTGCTATGATTATTTCCTAATTTCTTGGATAATTCAGAAAATTTCTCAGTCGCTTTTGAGAAGCTGAACATCTTGTGTTTTACTCAGTAATTCATATCCTGATGACCCTTCCTTATTATGAGTCCCACCTCCCTGACTCCTTTCTGCTAAGCAAACCGAGTGCAAATATAGGTCAGGAAAACTAATGCCCAAATTCCTTTCCTCTCCTGTGAATGGAGCATATTAAAATTTTCCAGTGTAATTAAAGAGACTGCAAGGTTAGTGGAGCAGGTCTGTCTGACATTCATTTTTATTATATGCTAACTATTTTGCAAGTTCATTTCATTTTTTAATTTTAAATTCAAAATACGAACTTTTTCTTCCTAACAGCAACTGGTCATCTTGGTCCTTAGTTCTGCCACTAGAAATCAGTGAGTAACTACAAATAATTATGTTTGTCTGAGAAAGAAGAGAGACTGAAATAAATAGGAAAATGTAAGTGCTTTTTGAGATTTTATCAGTGAAAATATGTGTCATATGGAATGATCTGCACTGCAACATATTCTTCAAGACCTCTTCAGGTGGCTTTTCTTATTTTTTGTTTTCTTCAGTTCTTAATTCAAGGATAGATTTTGTTTGTGCAAATTAAGATACTAGTGATTTCAGACAGGGTGATTAATGATGTTACCAATCCTTCATTGTTACTGAACATGGTAGAAATGTCTTTTGCTTCAACTTTATTTCATTCCTTCCATCTTTTTTTCCCCTCTATCTGCCCCCTTCCTCCCTCCAGTTTTCTTCAGATTTGGAAATGTCTGATTTTTTAATGAGGCAACTATAACATTGGTTTATGGAATAATTGTAGGTATTTGCTTTTAAACTTCTTTCTACATGCAAAATATTATGTAACATAATTGCACTGTAAAAATAGAAACATAATAAAAATAATCACTGCTATATGAGAATATTTTTACATGTGTGGAATGAATTTTCCTACTGAGTGTCTTTAATAATAATTGAAAAGATTAAGAAAATCCCAGTGCAATAAGTAAAATGAATAGAGGTTAAGTTATTGAATCAGTAACTGCAGTCCTAGATTATGCTAAACCTGATAGAACTATCTTCTACATGAAAAATACCTTTCACGTTACATTTTTAACATACATATTTCCCCAATAATACTGTATAAAAATCCAATTAGGTGTCAGTGTTACTACAACAAAGTTGAGAAAAGGGACAATTGGCTACATTAGTATTCTTGCATTTGTTATCACTAGCTTAATTCCATAGGGCACTAAGTAACTGCAACATATTTGGATTATTCTATAGTTGTTTTAATAGTAATTCATAATCCTTTTTTAAATGGTTAGAGCAGTGAAACTGAGACAGAAGCAGTCCCTGAAGATCAAACTGTTCTTCAGTCTCCGTTGTGATGCCTTCAATATTCCTTTTCTTAGGGTCTTTTCTTGTTTCTGATAATTCACCTTTAAAAAAAAAAAAAAAAAGTTGTTCCAACTTTTCCTATATATAAATACATTAAATTTCACCTTGGAGTTGTCTCAGATAACTTCCTTTGAGATTATGTTCCCCTAAATGATGGCTTGGTATTATTTTCAGTGTGGTTAAGCTGATGAGCTTGGAGTCAAGATATAATTGGCTCAAGGCCAATTATAAGCTCAAGGCCAGCTTACTGTGTCTCCTTTTAAAAACAGAAGATAAGTCAAAGTTTCCTTTCATATCACTTACATTGTCATCGAGGCTGGTGGCAGATTTCAAGGCTGCAGAATCACAGAATAGAAATCTCCAGCTGTGGCCGATTGAAATCTATTGGAGCTGAAGTCAGAAGTGGCCACAAGGCACTGACGTTATGCACTGATGTGTCTCTGTCAGCACCTCAAGCCAGCTTTGCACCCTCAGTCAAGGTTCTTCACTGTAGTTTCAACAGGAGTTGAGCAGATCTATCATGTGGTACTAGCTGATCCTTCACACCTCTCTTTCTCAACAATTGCACTGTCAGTAGTAAATTCTGATAGTATTTCCACTCAGACAGTCCAAAATCCATTATTTTCAATGAAAATCACCCCAGACTTACAAAGGCCCTCACAGATCTTGAGGCAATCTAAAAGTTTGCAAATCCTTCATAGTCTATTGATAATCCCTACAAATGTTGACATTCCGAAGGAAAAAAAAAGAAAAGAGCTCTTACAACCTTAAATTGAAAGAGAGTTCTTTTTTTAAGTCAGTACAAATTTGTACAAGGACTTCATAAAGAACTCATCAGTCAGCACACAAAAACTTAAAACAGTTCTGGAATCAGGTCTCTGTACCCAATTACAGCTTCCTGAGGAGGGGAAGTGGAGAGGGAAGTGCTGGTCTCTTCTCTCTGGGATCCAGTGATAGGACGTGTGAGAATGGTTCAAAGCTACATCAGGTAAAGCTCAGACTGGACATCAGGAAGCATTTACTTACTGAGAGGGTGGTCAAACACTGGAACAGGCTTCCTAGAGAGGAGGTTGATGTCCCAAGCCTGCCAGTGTTTAAGAGACGTTGGATAATGCCCTTAATAACATGCTTTAGCTTTTGGTCAGGCAGTTGAACTAGATGATCACTGTAGGTCTTTTCCAGGTGAAATATTCTATTATAGGCTAGGCTATGCTATGCTATCCTAACTACTCTGGTATAAATCTAGAAAAGTTCCACTGAAGTGGATTGGTTTTTTTGTCTTTACATGTGTTATATCAGGAGTTGGATCCAATTTTTCCCCTCTGCTTTCCCTTTATTTGTGGTGGGAGACTGTGCCCAGGAAGGAAGTGGCTAAAATACTTTGCTCTTTATTGTACCTAAAATCTTAGGGAAATGATCAGACAAGTCTGAAGCCTGGTGGTTTTCAGCCCCGTCGAATGGTAAGTAATACCACTTACTATTTCTATCATAAAATGAGTTTTTCCACTTCATTTCTTCACTGAAACTATTTACATAATATCTGTGTTCTTTTATGACTAGTGCAAAAAAGCAGTGCTGTGCTTCTAATTCACATGGTCTTAGGGAGAAGGCTGAAATAGGGGGGGGAAAAAGGTAATAAATGCATATGCCAATCATTTACCTAATTTTTATCCATCACATACATTATAAACTTCATAGAAGTTTCAAAATAATAATTTCTAGTAACTGAAGGATGCCTATCTCCTCAAGAACCTTCAACATCATTCTATTTAACATTTACTGGCCCAATTTTCTTTGTATAGGTCAAGAGGATTTTTTCACATCTTGTTACAGGGAAAAGGGTACTTGAGTGGAAAAGGTGTGCTCTCTTTTATCATCACAGAATTTCAAGTAGCTGAGCATATTCATTAGAATCTGGAGGACTTTAACACAGATAAGAGATATTAGACCAAAACTTGGCACACTCCTATTAGAATAACAATTGGCTGTAGTTGGACTGATGTAAAGGGCAAAGCTTACAAGCCAAGTAGGTCTAAGTTTTAGCTGAGGTTTGCATATCCCACTGTTAGAGCATTTGCTAGTCTTTTAAACAATGAAATTACTTGCCTTTAGGAAAATTTATATCACTAAAGTCCCAGCGACACTACTGAGGTTGTTTGCAGCTCCAGGCATACATTACCATGTGATGTCATGAATCAGCTCATTCATGCTGGCATTGTAAAACCAGGGAGGCTTCTGTTCTTGCATATTAGAGTGCTGGAGAGAGATCTGGGGAGGAAGGGAAGACAGAAAACTGAGCCAGGAAGTAGATGAGCAAGATACCTAAAATTAATGTTGTAAAAGATTATGTTCCTTTCTTGAATTTTGTATTCTTAAAGTAGTTACAGAATGAGGCAAACAGTTTCTTTCAAACCTCTGAGTAAAACTCAGCTATTTTGCCATCTGCCTAATCAATTTTATGTATTTTAAGATATTGAATAATTTATTTTAATAAAATTCAGATTTTACATCCCTTAGAGATATATTTTTCCTTAAGTTTTGTCTAAGTTAGCCTTGAAAAATTAAATTTCTCATTAGCTTTTTAAAGGATAGCTGACATTTAGGAGTTAGTTAGAAATGATAGTTTTATTGCCCGTGTTATTGCAATGTAATGTTCATTTGGAGAGAAACACAATGTCCTATTTAAGCAGACTGCATTTATATTATCCATTCTGTTTTATTCTGAAAAGTATTTGCATGATGATAAATGGATAAAGAATAATGATTTCCAAGGAGACACTGTCTCTATGCTTGAGTTAGAGAAATGAAGGCCAAAGTTGGAACAAATGGTCTGAGAAGATTCTGTTTCTACCATGGAAGAAAAAGTGTTATCTGAAGGATGTCTCCTAAGACAACAAATTAGTGTCTGAGAAGGGAAAAAGTACAACATGACTTAAAAGGACTTAAAGAATGGTTTTATTTTCTGCAGCAGAATTATTACAGATGCCACAGCTTTCCAATTTGACTGCTTAAATCTCCATACACATCACTGACATTTTAATTTTCCATCATTTATCTTTATTTCCTTATGTCAATTCAAACAAACAAGAGAACACCTTTTAAAATCTTCAGACAGGCTACAGCTTGGTTGACAATACAGCTAAATACTCAATACTTAATGTATTCAGTTGGAATTCACCCAGACTAATACCTCAGAAACACCATTCCTTTCATTATTATGGTATGTGCATATCCATCTACCTGCACAGGTTTTTCCAACAATCCTTACAGACAATTCTTCCAGCTTAATCACACCACCTGGTCTGACCTCTCTAGAAGGAAGTACTGATCCACCAAATATGAACAGGGGCAGACCAACAAACTTTATTTGACAAGGAAATCACTTTTGTTGAAAAGAAACTGTGGGAAATTTTGTATTTTTCATGTTCTAATATCCAGATTCTGGTAAAATATCTGCTATGTTGCTGCCTGGGAAATTACAGATTTGGAGAAGGAAGGAATTAATAGGATAAATATTAAAGTGTAAGAACCTGACTGAAGAGAAACAGTGGTTAATGGTATAAGAAAAATATTTTCATTAATGACCTTGGATTAAAACCAAGAAGTGTGTGCATGGAATTTGCAGCCTCATAAACACAAAAGGAAGACTGAGATATCAAATTACTAAATAGATAAACAACTTTTATGGTTGCATGAATGACAGAAAAGGAATCCAAGAAAAAACTGAGATTCAAGGACAGGTATCCAAGGATCAAGATCAAGAAAATCAATGATTAGGTCGTCCTTTGGAAGTCATAGAATCACAGAATGGTTTGGGTTGGAAGGGACCCTAAACATCATCTAGTTCCACCCCCCCTGCCATGGGCAGGGCCCCCTTCCACTAGACCAGGTTGCTCAAAGCCTCATCCAGCCTGGCCTTGAACACTTCCAGGGAGGGGGCATCCACAGCTTCTCTGGGCAACCTGTGCCAGCGCTTCACCACCCTCTCCGGGAAGAAGTTCTTCCTGATATCTAATCTAAACCTCCCCACTTTCAATTTAAATCCATTACCCCTTGTCCTGTCATTCCAGGCCCTTGTAAAAAGTCCCCCCCAGCTTCCTTGTAGCCCCTTCAGGTACTGGAAGGCTGCAATAAGGTCTCCCCGGAGCCTTCTCTTCTCCAGGCTGAATAAGCACAATTTTCTCAGACTTTCATCATAAGAGAAGTGCTCCAGCCCTCTGACCATCTTCATGGCCCTCCTCTGTACTCACTCCAAGCGGTCAATACCCTTCCATTGTTGAGGGTTCCACAGCTGGATGCAGTACTTCAGGTGAGGTCTCACAAGAGCAGAGTACAGGGGCAGAATTCCCTCCCTCAATTTTAGATTTGTTTTAATTTAGATTGTAGTATGGACACTTATCTGAAATATCCAGGTTACTTAGACATGCATTACTGGACTGGAAAATTCATGTACACATAATATAATAAGATTTTGTATGCTTTTTGCTTCTAGGACAAGAGAGTCAATGTAGAAAAGTGAATCTGGGAGCAAGGGTGACCAGAGAGACAGAAGAGTGAAGAGGAAAACAAACAAGGGACTGATGTTCCCTGAAGTGATAGTGAGCTTTGTAAAGGTTGCAGTTCTCATTGTTTATCTAACAAACTGTGGCTACAGTCACCATAAGTGTTATAAAATTGAAATGCATCTACCCTTTTAATGGTATTTTCTGATTCTCATCTCTTGTTCCATCAACTAACAGGATGACTAGGCTGCTTAACATGGGTGATGCTCCACTTTCAGTGTCTTTAATCAACAGGCAAACCAATGCCAGATGATTCCTTCTTTCCAAATAACTGCTGCCTGAGGAATGGAAGTCAGGATAACTTTCTCCACTCACCTGGAAATGGTTTGGGCTGGAAGGGACCTTAAAGATCACCTAATTCC